>NC_060120.1:55775951-56076451 GCF_021461395.2 Schistocerca americana | reverse complement strand
TCATCCTCATGACCATCTGATATTTTAAACATTTCCTTCACATTCACTATTATTTAACTTAATCATGATAATCCTTTTTTGCAGCGAGTTATGTAGATTTAACAACACAGGTTGATAAGCTCCATATGCTATGAGTGGTCTAACAAAATCACAACCGGTACAGGTAATTTCACTATGTGAATGCTAGCTGCTGAGTATGTTGACTACAGACTTTATCAGATATTACTTTACTAATGAATGACGAATAAACTGAATAACATAGTGTCTGTATCATTTGAATGATAGCCACCGTCTGACACTGACTTTATGTGCGACGTCTATTTATAGAAGTGCTTAATACAAGTATTAGAAATTGCTAATATAGAGAGCTATTACATTTATACATCTATACATCAGTACATTAGGCAGTGAAGTAAATTTGTTTCATATTGAGCCGTATCCTCTTAAATTGGTATAATTAATTATTTTATTTTTCGATACAACAGTTTTGACTTGCAGTTTGGTCTACAAAATACCGCCAAGAGACTTCTGGAAAAATTAAATTTTCTGATTTGAATATTCAGTTAACTGAAATTATACTTTAGTACAAGTATGCAACTTTTCAGACAGAGAAGTTAGGGCTACAAAACCTCGAAATTCGATTTCGGAAATCACTACGAATTAAAACTGAAACATTTTAGAATAAGATAATTTTGGATAGGAATACCTTTTGAAACATTAAGTTTTCCAAAAAAATAAAATAGAGGACATGTAGTTTAGGATATTCAAATAAAATATGTCGACCCTAAAACAAACAGTTATTGGCGGGATCGAATATTGTAGTGTACATGCTTCACATGGTTAGAAATTTGTAAATATTTCTTTAAACAGACCGTTCCTCGAAAACTGATCATGCCGTTATCATCAGTACTTTGAAAACTATAATGGATAGTAAAGTTCTGTAAAATACAGCACTGACAAGAATTTAGCATTATCTTGGTATTTCTTACTCTGGATCCATGTGATAGCAACTGAGTAAGACATACATTTTGTGCCATACGCTTTTCGATTTTATTATTTACAATGTGCCTTCAGTGGCCTAAATATATATATATATATATATATATATATATATATATATATATATATATATATATATATATATGATTTTGTTCATGCTTTTTGCTTTACGTTTTGGACTTGATGTATATTGAGTTAATAAGCAGCAATGACACTATTTACTTTTCTATGATGTAGCAGTAATGCAAATGTGTACTTACATATTTCGTGGAAACTGAGCAAAATGTGTTCTTTTTTCCCGTTTTTCATCTTCTCTTCGTCTGCTTGCTACCATATGTAATTTTGTTTCCACAACAATAGGAAAGGGACACTGTTTTCTTATGTTATGTTTTGGATTGTGTTGGAAAATGTTGCATGTTATTGCCATTTACCTTATCTTCTCCTTTATTATGTTAGCAGAGAGTCTCTGTCTGGTCGCTTATCACGTGCTTTTTCTCTGCAATTGCTTTCCGGGATATGGTAGTTTTACTGCTTTCGTATGAGGCTTTTTTTATAGTTGGTTATCCTGATGATTTTCATATCTTGTTCCCAGTTATAGGATTATGGTTATGTTGTTTTAAGCGCTGTGTAAATGTGGAATGACTTTTTTCATACTTCCAACATCTCATGTGTTCCCTCTACCGCGTTTTAAAATTCCTGCATTTCGTAGTCAGGTTTACTGCATCACAACTTTCACATTAAAAGTGGTATATTTTTAATCCGTGGAATTTTTTCCTCCAGGTTGTTGCTTGGCTTAAGTTGATTTAGAGAGCTTGCACATGGAGATACTGTCTCTTTAGCATGTTTGTCAGTTTGCGCGTTAATTCAAGTGCGTAAGTCATATAGTAAATACTACCTGCTTTGTTTCTGAGTAGTGTTACTGTGTATGTGTGCTGTGTCTATTTGTGGGTTTAGGTGTTGTTAGTTTCCACAGAAGTTATTATCAAAATATTACACTGAGGTGAGAAAGGTCGTGGGGTAGTCTCTAACAACGCTCGGACCTCGTTTTGATCTGTTTAGTGCAGCAGCTTGACATGGCGTGGACTTCACACGTCATTAAAAAACTTGTTTTTTTTGTCGTAAGGTCTTATGGTACCAAGCTGCTGAGGTCATCGGCCCCCAACTTAATCTATCTTAAACTAACTTACACTAAGGACAGCACACACACCCATGCCACAGGGAGGACTCGAACCTCCGACGGGGGGAAACCGCGCGGACCCTGCCAAGGCGCGTAAGACCGCTCGGCTACCATGTGCGGCCGCCTTTAAAAGTCCCCTGCAGAAGTACTGAGCCATGTTGCATCTATAGTCGTCCTTAATACCGAAAGTTTTCCCTAAGCAGGATGTTGTGGACGAACTAGCCTGTCAATTACGTCCCATAAATGTTCGGTGCGACTCCTGTCAGGCTGTCTGGAAGGCCAACTCATTTGCTCGAATTGTACTCAGTGTTCTTGGAGCAATCATGAATGGTTGTGGCCCGTTGACGGGACATTGTTGTTTCGCAGCATGAAGTCCATGAATGGCTGCAAATGGTCTACATGTAGCGGAAGATAACGCCTTCCAGTTAATGATTTGTTCAGTTGGACCAGAGGACCCAATAGACTCGATGTAAACACACCGTAAAAGGTTATTGAGCCACCACCAGCCTGCACAGTGCCTTGTTGACAACTTGCGTTCATGGCTTCGTGAGGTCTGCGAAAAGCTCAGCTGCATCAGCTGCTACCAAACGAAATCAGGATTCATCTAACCAGACCATGGCTTTCCACTCGTGAAGGGTCCAACTGACGTGATCACGAGCCCAGGAGAGGCGCTGCATCCGATGTCATGCTGCTACCAAAAGCGCTCGCATCGATCGTTTGGCGCCATAGCACACTGACGCTAAATTTTGCCGCACTGATGAATACGTTTTTTTCGGTTATTTCACGCAATGTTACTTGTCTGTTAACGCTGACAATTCTACTCAAACTCCGCTGCTCTGGGTCTTTAAGTGAAAGCTATCGGCCACTGCGATGTCCTTGGTGAGAGGTAATGCTTGAAATTTGGTATTTTCGGTACTCTTATGGCGCTGTCGATATTCGACTATTGAACTCCCTAACGATTCCCGGAATGGAATGTACCATGCGGCGAGCTCCATCAACCATTTCACGTTCAAAGTCTATTAATTTCTGTCGTGCGGCCATAATCACGTGACACACGTTTGCACATGAAGCATCTGAGTTCAAATGACGGATCTGTTCTGCCAATGCGCTGCTCTTTTAAACCTTGTGTACGCGATACTGACGCCATCAGTAAAAATGTATGTGTTTTGTTATCTCAGTGTACATGCAACTAAAGGCGACAGGACAGCAGCTGTAGAAAAATTTATCAGTTGGAGGTATTCGCAGTAGAAGTGAAGAATACTCTGTATTGTAGAACACCCAGTATAATGTCGTTTATTGAAACTGAACTACACTTCTCGAACATTCACTGTATACACACAAAGCAAACAAATAACATGTAGACGACTATTCATCAAGAGCGTCGGTGAGGTCCGTCGGAGCTGGTCCTAGCTCGGCGAGGAACTGACTGTACTGCTGCTGCAGTGGCCATATAAAGCCGACAGAGTACTCCAACTTTCCCTGTGTCTGTGAGTCGACCTCTGCGGAAAAAGGTTCGCATTAGTCTCTAGCAAGTTCTGTTTAATTTGAAGAATTGTTTTCCTCTTCGTTGCGCCTGCAAGTGTTTGTGTATGTTATATGGTACACAGGGGTGTCTTGAGTATAGTCTGCCTGGCAGGGGCTGTCTGTGGCAGACGTAACAACAATGCATTACAACTGAAGAGAGGTTAGAGAACAACAGTATTCATGTTAGAAACAGTATTACGGGAAGTGTAGCTATTCCACCCCGCCGCGTTTCAAACTGTAAGGCCTGAAGTCCTGCTGCCTTTCTCACGAAGAGAGTTCGCATGCACGATGTTCTGCTGATATGGGCTGTGGAGCGCTCGCAGCAGGAGGTGTTGTAATATAAAGGGCCGGGCCTTTGTGGGCGGTCCGGCCCCGGAGCCCGCCGCGGCTGCGGCACGGACTGCGCCACGGCACTCCGGCTGCTGTGTCCGCAGTGCGGGGCCCGCCAGACGCCAGCCGCCACCTGCTGACGTCTGCCCGACGTAGCCGGCCGCAGCGGCTGCCCGACTCAGCCGTAATTGCTTCCCTCCCTAAACCCCGAGCCGTGGTTCGTAACCTGCTGCTTACTAGTATGTGTAATACTTCCATTATGATAGTACAATGAGAGAAACAGTACTCGCATCTTTTAATTTTCTTATGTTGACAAATAAGGAGGAGCGATTTGTTTTACTAGGTAAAACCTTTTATAACAATAATTTTTGAGGACCTGAAGATGACAGATAAGTCTTTCAGAGCCGGTTATTGTAAAAAGGAAACATTTATGTGATCTTGGCCTTAGAAACTTGATAATTCGCATTTTTGCTATTTTTAAGAGGAAATAAGAGAGTCTGTCCAAGTCGTGATCAGTAAAAACCGAGCAAGCACAATTTTGAACTAGACAAAGCAGAAACAGAGAAGTACCACAGCAAAATTACATAAAACATTTGAAATATAAAATTTAACAGAATTTTCCTTTACCATAAAGTACCAACTATACACATGTAAATGTAAATAGTATGTCACCTGCAGCCAAACATGCCAAACAAGAAGCTGAAATTGAGTGTCTGAAGCAAGAAATTAGAGACCTACATACAAAAAAGCAGGAACTCCACGTTGAACTATTCAAAATTCACCTGGAACTAAGAAATTACATCAAAATATCGGATATATTTAATGATATCATGAATACAGTCAAGCAAAACACAGAAACACAATAAAAACAAACTGGAATAAACAACAACAGAAACTAAACAAACTTTTAAAACAACATTACACACAATAATGGAAAGCAAACCTTACTGTCATACAAATAACTAACCAAGAAGTAAATTTTCAAGAAAATGGCCCAAAATACAATTTCAATACACATATTACACACAATGCAGTGGAGAATCTTAACCCAGAAAGTGAATACATCAAAAAACAACAACAAAGAAACAGTAATGCAAACTTCAATGGAGGTCTGACGAGAGAATTAGTTGCAGAAGAAATGAGATGTATAATAAAGAAAAACAAAAACAACATATTGACAGGAACAAAAACTGAAGAGAGAAAAACCTCTAGAAAAATAAAGAACAAGCTCAAAAACACTGAAGCCCTCATTAAAGATCAGACATGGGTAGAAACATGATAATAATAAAACAAGATGAATACAAGGAAAAGACCCTAAAATTTTTGGAAGACAACAACACAACAAAGCTAACCAGTGACCCAACACAAAGATACCAAACAAACACGCAAACACTTATAAAATAATCTCACACGTATTCACAAAAAAGAAAGCGAAATGGCTGAAACAAAATAAACCCAAAGCACTCACATTGCACAGCCTACTAAAGCTACTCAAGGAAGTCCTTTTAATATTCCCCATTGTCAATTTCAGAAGTGAACTCACATATCACTTAGCCAGAGAAATGCACTCACACTTACAGAAACATTACATGTACACAAATAACAGAAGCGCACACAATGCTAAAGAGCTGATACAAAAATCAAAAACATCAACATACCTACAACAGCCATACTCACATGATTTAACATCACATCCATGGACACCAATATCCCCATCACAGAAACCATCAACATCATCATACAACAATTAGAAGAACAGGCAGAAATACCCCAAAACCCCACATAAGAGAAATAGCTAGCATTCTAAAACTAATGACATAGCAATACTATTTCTCTTTTGACAATCAGTTCTACTGACAAGAAGATGGGCTTCCAATGGGGTCACCAGTCAGTGGTCTCTTAGCCAACGTTTTTCTCAATCACATTCAAAATAAAATGTTTGAAACAATAGTAAGACCCAAACTATACAAGATAATATATTGTTATCGTTATGTAGATGCCTTCTAGATGAAACACCCAGTCGCCTCCAACAACTCCAATGTGATATAAACAAAGTCCACCCACAAATAAAATTCACCATAGAAACAGAAAACGACAAAAGGCTAAATTTCCTTGACCTCACAACATACAGACACAACAACCAACACCAGTTCTCCATATTCATGAAAGTGACTACCACCAGTGCAGCCACTCACAAACTTTCTAATAATCCGATTGCACACAAACAGGCTGGGTTCCAACATATGCTACATAGACTGAACAAAACTCCACTCATGTAAGGCGCTGCAGTCATGGACTGTGCGGCTGGTCCTGATGGAGGTTCGAGTCCTCCATCAGGCATTGGTGTGTGTGTTTGTCCTTAGGATAATTTAGGTTAGGTAGTGTGTAAGCTTAGGAACTGATGATCTTAGCAGTTAAGTCCCATAAGACCTCACACACACAAAACTCCACTCACTGAAAACAACTATAAAAGTGAATTACAAAGAGACAAATAGCTGTAGAGAATGGATATGTTATGAACACTTTGTATGAAATTAACCACATAATTAAAACAAAATTAAAAAGGACACCCAGCACACAAAACAAAAGGCTTCTCACCAACATACAAATACACAGAACAAGCATATGAGCCACATGAACAAGAAACAGCCACAACAACAAACATGTGGTTCACTCTCACCTACACCAACAAAGCAGCCCGCAGAATAGGCAACATACTCAAAAAACGAGGGCTAAAAATAGCCTACAGGACAGAAAACTCAATGCAGAGAAACTGAGGACAACCAACACAAGTACATACAAACACAACACATCTGGTATTTACCAACTAACATATCAGGACTGAAAATCAGTTTATATAGGGCAGACAAGCAGAAACTTTAATACCAAATACACAGAGCACAGAAGAGCATTAAAAAGTAAAGCTGTCATTCCACATTTTCTAAACACCTAATGGACAAGAAATATAGCCAAACAGACATCAATAGTCACTTGAAAATTCTCAAATACTGCAACAGCGCCCCCCAAAAACTAATAATTGAAGAAAACTATCAAATGCAAACAGTCATAGTTGAAGGAAAACAAACGGAGTGCTCTGTCCTCAAGGAATTATTAGATAACACCAACCTATAGAATCATACCGTCCACCCCCACACATATACATACATACACACACAAAAAACAGTAATAATAAAGGAAAATCCTCAAACGTGCTCTCTCTCTCTCTCTCTCTCTCTCTCTCTCTCTCTCTCTCTCTCTCTTCCCACCACACACACACAAAATGGCACATACACCTCTGGAACGTTCAAAACAACTGCCTGGAACACCTTCAACTGTTCTACTGTCCGCCATATTGTTTTTACAGCTGGTAAACATTGAAACAGCGACTGTGACAGTTCAATATACAGAACTTCACAGTTGAGAAGATGAGGAAAAAAGAAAATGCAAGTGAAACATAATGTAAATATACACACAAACACACACACACACACACACACACACACACACACACACACACACACACACAAAACCTTGTACATAAAATTAATTAATTTCAGGCATAGCCATAACTGTTTCCAAATCGTAATTTTTGCTTAAATAATTTGTCTACAGTATGTTGTATATGGTTGCAGATGACGAAAAGTGAAGGAAAACAGGCACTATAAAAATCTAACACATCAGGGAAACCACACCATGTGGTAAAAAGGTACGAATACATAGTTTTATGTGTTCTTTAAAAATCTGTAATTACGATTTTAAAAACTACTATTTCCATGTTCACAAACAGTATAGAACGTTCGTTATGTTTAACAACCATAAAACAAAAGCCCACTGATGATACTGCAACTGCAGTGAAACATGCTTGGGATAAAAAAACAAAATGGCGTTTTGCTAAAGGCGGACCCCATCCGAAAACATATTTATGATTAAGTGGTTGATAGGCATGATACATAATTTGCAGGATGATACTAACCTATCTGTAAGTTTGTCGTTGAGGCTCACTTTTGTGTCCATGTTTGCTTACAAGTAAATTTGCTTACATATAGATTTCGCCTTCTGCGAAGATAATTTCCTTCTTCTTTTCTAACCATATATTTTTCGGTCAATTTATGGAATCATCAATGTTTTGTCTTACTTGATTACAGCTAAGTACCACGAAAAACTCCTTTTTCTGCCAATGCATAAGTAACCTCAGTTTTAAGTTAAATTATTCATAAATTTGGAAACGGAATTTTTTTAAAAATATCTCTGTTACAAATTCTGTGGTTTGTGTGGCTTGCTGTACTTTGCGTTATAGCTGTTTTTCTTTCCCACATTTTCTCCCGTGTCTATACAAATCATAATTACACTGATATTTGCGACTGGGAATGTTAGTCTGTTGTCGTGTAACCTGTTATATTCCTTGTGAAAGACTGTGTGATGTGTGTGTCTTTTTAAGTGTGTATGCAATATATTTACACTTACTTCTACAGGATTCCACATTGTCCTGACTGTTAAACTGCACTTTAAACGTGCACAGTGTCAATACGAAAACCTGGAAAAGTGTAAACATCCTGCACAAACACACACACACACACACACATATATATATATATATATATATATATATATATATATATATATATATACACTTCTGGAAATTGAAATAAGAACACCGTGAATTCATTGTCCCAGGAAGGGGAAACTTTATTGACACATTCCTGGGGTCAGATACATCACATGATCACACTGACAGAACCACAGGCACATAGACACAGGCAACAGAGCATGCACAATGTCGGCACTAGTACAGTGTATATCCACCTTTCGTAGCAATGCAGGCTGCTATTCTCCCATGGAGACGATCGTAGAGATGCTGGATGTAGTCCTGTGGAACGGCTTGCCATGCCATTTCCACCTGGCGCCTCAGTTGGACCAGCGTTCGAGCTGGACGTGCAGACCGCGTGAGACGACGCTTCATCCAGTCCCAAACATGCTCAATGGGGGACAGATCCGGAGATCTTGCTGGCCAGGGTAGTTGACTTACACCTTCTAGAGCACGTTGGGTGGCACGGGATACATGCGGACGTGCATTGTCCTGTTGGAACAGCAAGTTCACTTGCCGGTCTAGGAATGGTAGAACGATGGGTTCGATGACGGTTTGGATGTACCGTGCACTATTCAGTGTCCCCTCGACGATCACCAGTGGTGTACGGCCAGTGTAGGAGATCGCTCCCCACACCATGATGCCGGGTGTTGGCCCTGTGTGCCTCGGTCGTATGCAGTCCTGATTGTGGCGCTCACCTGCACGGCGCCAAACACGCATACGACCATCATTGGCACCAAGGCAGAAGCGACTCTCATCGCTGAAGACGACACGTCTCCATTCGTCCCTCCATTCACGCCTGTCGCGACACCACTGGAGGCGGGCTGCACGATGTTGGGGCGTGAGCGGAAGACGGCCTAACGGTGTGTGGGACCGTAGCCCAGCTTCATGGAGACGGTTGCTAATGGTCCTCGCCGATACCCCAGGAGCAACAGTGTCCCTAATTTGCTGGGAAGTGGCGGTGCGGTCCCCTACGGCACTGCGTAGGATCCTACGGTCTTGGCGTGCATCCGTGCGTCGCTGCGGTCCGGTCCCAGGTCGACGGGCACGTGCACCTTCCGCCGACCACTGGCGACAACATCGATGTACTGTGGAGACCTCACGCCCCACGTGTTGAGCAATTCGGCGGTACGTCCACCCGGCCTCCCGCATGCTCACTATACGCCGTCGCTCAAAGTCCGTCAACTGCACATACGGTTCACGTCCACGCTGTCGCGGCATGCTACCAGTGTTAAAGACTGCGATGGAGCTCCGTATGCCACGGCAAACTGGCTGACACTGACGGCGGCGGTGCACAAATGCTGCGCAGCTGGCGCCATTCGACGGCCAACACCGCGGTTCGTGGTGTGTCCGCTGTGCCGTGCGTGTGATCATTGCTTGTACAGCCCTCTCGCAGTGTCCGGAGCAAGTATGGTGGGTCTGACACACCGGTGTCAATGTGTTCTTTTTTCCATTTCCAGGAGTGTATATGAACAGAGAGAGATAGAGACAGAAACGCGCATGAGCTCTCGTACACATGCGTACAGTCTTTCACATAGAATAAAATAATTTTAACCACAACAGTCTGACATTCCCACTCACAAATTCTAGACATTTATGTGTTCTCTATATTATGCTCTCTATAGTAGCTCATCACAAACTGCAAAAGAAAAAAAATCTATATCGCAAAGTACTGTAACTATAGAAATCACGGCATTGATTAACAAGGAATATTATATAAATCTGTTTTCAATTTAGTAAGTACTTTACTTGAAAATTGAAATTCCACATATACAGATAGAGAAACAATTCTTGCTAATATTTAACAGATATCAGATAAAAAACTAATGATGCTGTAAATTGAGCGAAGTATGTCCGCTCAGAGAAGAAGAAAAACTGTTTTTTTCATGGTGGAACCAACATAAAAGCAATCTTATCTCAAATCTTCTGTGTCTTTTCAAGCTGCTTACCGAAGCTTTTACTACGGATTACAAATCAACATATGTTTGAAAGCAGAGTGAAAATTCTAGGCTTGGCACATATATATTGATAACGATCAGTTTTGTTCCTGTGGTATTGTTACATATTGTGCAATGATGTAAATGTAATGTAAACTTTCTATGAAGTGCGTTTTTCTGATAGATTTTTTTGTTGTTGTAGCGTCCATGTCATTTGGTTTTCGTTTAAATAATATGCACTCTTGGATCAGTTGCCATCATAATTTTCCATTTTGTTTTCAGCTGTTTGTCAGCCGTCATAAACCTGAAGAGGGTTCGCAAGGTATTCGAAGCTCCATTTCGAGTAGTCAATAAGCAGTTGGCTTCATATAGTTGTATCGTATTCGTTAAGTGTGCAATCACAGAGAAAAGAAACGGTAAAGTGAGCAAAGTGGCATTGAGCGACCGATGAGTAAACCTGCTCAAAATACAGGCCGTCTTAGACCTGTCGGAAGAATAATTTTTTATGGATAATTGTCTTGCGGATTCTACATATTATTAGAGTCCGGATTTTGTCAAATTATTTCGAAGTCAAGCACTGTCTGCCTAAAGTCAAAGTCCCCAACATCAGACTATTCTGTCCAGCCACTGTTGGAAATCATCTACGTCCAGCCTCAACCACAATATTCACTCGCCTCACACCCTACAAGAATTTCTCCAAGTCTAACAGCATGGCAGCTACACAGTCAACCTCCGAACACGTCTCACTCACATGCACCGTACCGCCGCTGGGTATCTGCAGAAGATTGCACACGACCCTGCCTAGCAGAAGAGTGAACACTGACTGCTCTTTCGCGTTCCATTTATAATAGCACAGACCATTTTACCAAGCCATAGACATCACATGTAGCGTCGCCATTTGAAATTTTTCATTTTGCATGTGAAATGTATACATGTCATGTGACGTATCTTCCCATCTCCTGCATTCCGCTATACGTTTATAACTTTGTGCAGTTATTACTTCTTTCACAATCTATAAAATTTAGGCGACTGTATCAGCGACAGCTTTATCCACATGGTTCAACGACATTTATTTGAGTTAGACTGAGGTGCACCTTAGTTTGTGGCACTTCCATAGACTCCTCTTAAAGTCTGCTTTCTCACGCTGTGGTGAATTCCGTACACGTAGACTCCATTTACGATTTTTTGCTAAAATTACGTAAGAATATACAAAAGTTTCAACAGCTTCCAGATGAACATTAATTGTGAACTTTTGACAGTGGACTATTGTTATACTGTAAATAACTTACCGTTTGAGTCTTTGTAGAGTCTAAGCAACAAAAGTTACGCCAAAAGAGATGGTCTTTATCACTTTGTATCTGCTTAATTAATTTTGCTATAAAGTTCAGTGAGGGCGCATTTGTTTTCTTTCGAAGAGATCTTTGATTTGTTAGGCATCTCTCTTACCTAGCTATAGTGCATCATGCACTTGCATTTATGATTAGGGTTTCAAACCGTCCATTAAGCGGACGCATGCTTTGGGCGCACAGAGGGTAGCCAGGCGGCATATTTCCGGTGAAACTGGGCAACCACCAGACCTGCTACTTCGACAGGTATGTCCGTCAATCTGGACAGACATATGACAGTTACCGTCGTGTGTAGCCGGAGCTTTTGGGTGCTGGCAAACACGTGGCGAACGGTCACACCCTTGGCGGATGCGTTCGTGTACGCCATTTCACTCAGCTCTTAGAGAACTGTTATGTCTTAAGGTTTTGGCTTATTGCCTACCATTCTTCCGTTAATTTGGGTTTTCCACGTATTCCTTTCTGCGTCAAATTTGCACGGAGCCTTATTTCTTACGTTCCCTCAACTTTCAGCATCTTTGGGTTACTCCATGTCTAAAACTACTTCATATCTCGCTTTACCTCTTTTTCATATTGCATGATTCGCTTAGAAATTATCCTACCCGCCAGATATACATTCTCAGTATTTAAGAACTACATCTTATACAAATAGGATTCTTCTAACAATGACTATTCACTTTGCCTGTACTAGTCTACCTGTTTGAGTGAAGGAATTATGCTACAGATTAGACAAAACACGGAGAAAGTATGAAGCAGACATAGGCAAAGGAGTCACTCCTCATGAAAATAAAAATAATTACATGAAGTAAATAAAGAAATATGTTAAGCGATATGGACGACTTTAATCCGAAAAATCAGGAAAATAATTTCCATTATTAACAGCAGTATTGAACATTGATCTTAATTTGAGGAGAAAAGTTCTGTCAATGTATGTCTGGAGCACAGCACAAAGTGAAAGTAAATCATGGGCTGTGGGAAATCAGGAAAGTAATGGAATTGATTCGTTTGAGACGTGTTACCTTAGACGGATGCTGTAATCTAAGTAGTTAGTTAACAAGTGAAGATATTCTCCACAGCACCGGCGACGAAAGAAATATGTGGGAAAAAGGGGCTAGATGGCATGACAGAATGACAGGAATAGAGGGAGCCACAAAGGAAAAGAAACTGTAGAGGACATTGAGTGTAATGCCGCTCTGAGATCAAGAGGAAGAAGTTATGTGGGCCACATCAAACCAGTCAAAAGGCAAATACGCCCCGCTCCCCCCCCCCCCCCCCCCCAAAAAAAAAACAAGGCAAAGAAATCGGTGCTGTGATATTTGTAACCTCCTAGCTCCAATAGGACCAGAAATCGGCCAACAACATGTTTCTGTTCAATCCCCTACATGCTAGCCTGTATGACAGAAACATTATATGATATTAGTACCATCCAACCAAACCAACCTGCTATGCAGGGTAACCTACATGTCAGAGGGCAAGAAATAGCTTCCTGGGCCCCAACATATAGGCTGCCCTGTGTGATACGTATATTGCGTTGGCATAGTATCGGCCTGGTTTTATAGATCTGCTTTCTATGATTTTCAAGCTCCTGATTTGAAGCTATCCCTGCATGACCGGTATGTTGTGGCAGAACTATCAGCCTGGTTTATGGAACTGTATTGCAGGGCTTATAAGTGCCAATGAGAATAGGTGAAGACAAATTGATATGAGTAGAAGCGGGAATGGATACGGTAAGGGATAGGAGAAAATAGACAATGAGAGGGAATGAGGGGGAAATGCCTAAGGTAGGTGGAAGGTGTAGAGTAGTTTTGGGTAGGCAGAGAAGGAAGAAGGGGAGGCGGAAAGAGAGATGGGGAGGAGGAGGAAGGAGGCAGATATGGTCAGAGAGAGTGGGTGGAGAAAATTGGCAAAGGCAGAGGAGATGAGTAGAGAGAGAGAGAGAGAGAGAGAGAGAGCGAGAGAGAGAGAGAGAGAGAGAGAGAGAGAGAGAGAGAGAGTATGTGTGTGCGTTGTGGAGGAGGAGATAGACGGAGGTGGGAGGATGACAGATGGAAGAAGTTGTGAACGCAGAGGTGGGGAGGAGGAGGTCTGCTCAATACATACGTTGAACTCACATGCAGGCGAAGCCACAGCGAAACGGATAGTGTATATTCCACATTTCCCGCCTTTCCCAACAGTGTATGCCAACTTTCCTAAGTATATCAAACATATAACATCTATATCTGTATGATACTCTGCAATTTACAATTAAGTGCCTGGCAGAGGGTTAATAGAATCACTGTTTGTAATGTAGAACAAGTTTTGTAGGTTTACAGATTCTACGAAAATGTCTTGGAAAACTTCGCCTCCGCACCATTATTTCTCCTAAATCGAAACTGACCATTATCTAACAAGAATTCAAGTAAAGAATATTTTGATTCGACATGAACGTATCAGTGTATCCTCATTGACAATAATCATTATCCACAGTTCGCGGGAGGAAGTAGGTAGTCTTTCGGAATCAAACCAATCCAAGCGTTTTTGTCTGCAAAATTAAGCAAAACTTAGTTCGATGTTTTACTTTCAGTCAACATTCATCCACAGTCAACGAAGAACTTCTCCGACCATGAACAGATAACTAATCCAAGAAAGAGGTCGCTTATCAGATTATCGTATAAGCTATTCCTGCATATTTTAGCCTCTGTTTGGTATTATTACGAAACAAGATAGTTGAATGGGAGAGTAACTAAGAACTGCAAGAAGCTGCAAGACCTCCACTGAAACCAACGTCACCACACTTAAGACTTTAAAATTTATTGTAGCTGCCTTCTGAAAGGAATCCGCTTGAATCGCACCGTAATAGCTAAAAAATAAGTGGGATAGATAATTCCTTAAATGTAATAAAGGTCATTTAATAAGCATCTTCTTGCGTCATGAAACAGAAAATGAAACTTTATTGTCTAATAAGGCAGCGCTGCAAAGTTATGACATTTGTGTCGAGCCATTTGAATACAGCAGTCCTATCCCTGTTTTGGCTTAGGTCAATAGTTGGAGCTGCAGGAAACAACCGAGATAGCTGATCTGATCTAATGTCGTCTAGGCAGCATTTTCTGGACAAAATACAGTTAAGCCCGTTGGTTTACTGAAGGGCAAACATCGCAATATGAGGCAAATACTAGGTATTGTTTTCTTCACAAAATGTGTAAACATTTCATATTTATAGACACGACATGAAAGCGTGTAATCCGTACCAATAAAGTTAGTACACACATCTACTTCTACACTATGTGATCAGAAGTATCAGGACACGTAGCTGAAAATAACTTATAAGTTTGTCACGCCCTCCATCGGTAATGCTGGAATTCATTATGCTGTTGATCCTCCCTTAGCCTGATGTCAGCTTCCACTCTCGCAGGCATACGTTCAATCAGGTGCTGGAAGGTTTCTTGAAGAATGGCAGCCCGTTCTCCACGGAGTGCTGCACTGAGGAGAGGTATCGATGTCGGTCGATGAGGCATAGCATGAAGTCGGCGTTCCAAAACATCCCAGAGGTGTTCTATAGGATTCACGTCAGGACTCCGTGCAGGCCAGTCCATTACATTGATGCAATTGTCGTGTAACCACTCAGCAACCGGCCGTGCTTATGAACAGGTGATCGATCGCCTTGAAAGATGCAATCGCCACCCCGTATTGCTCTTCAACAGTGGGAAGCAAGAATGTGCTTAAAACGTCAATGTAGTACTGTGCTGTGATAGTTCCACGCAAAACAACAAGAGGTGGAAGCCCCTCCATGAAAACACGACCACACCATAACACTACCGCCTCCCAATTTTACTGTTGGCACTACACACGCTGGCAGATGACGTTCACCGGGCATTCGCCATACCCACACCATGACATCGGATCGCCACACTGTGTACCGTGATTCTTCACTCCAAACAACATTTTTCCACTGCTCACTCGCCCAATGTTTATGCCCCCTACACCAAGCGAGGCGTCGTTTGGCATTAACGGGCGCGATGCGTGGCTTATGAGCAGCCGCTCGACCATGAAATCCAAGTTTTCTCACCTCCCGCGTAACTGTCATAGTACTTGCAATAGATCCTGGTGCAGTCTGGAATCCCTGGTGGTGGTCTGTATGGATGTCTGCCTATTAAACTCTATGACCGTCTTCAACTGTCGGCGGTCTCTGTCAGTCAACAGGCGAGGTCGGCTTGTATGCTTTTGTGCTGTGCGTGTCCCTTCACGTTTCCACTTCACTATCATACCGGAAATAGTGGACCTAGGGATGTTTAGGAGCGTGGAAACCTCGCGTACAGATGTTTGACACAAGTGACACCCGATCACCTGACCACGTTAGAAGTCCGTGAGAGCCGCGGAGCGTACCATTCTGCTCTCTCACGAAGTCTAACGAGTACTGAGTTCGCTGATATGGAGTATCTGGCAGTAGGTGACAGCACAATGCACCTAATATGAGAAACGTATGTTTTTGGGGGGTGTCCGGATACTTTTGACCACATAGTGTATATCTATGCCAAACAAGCAGTCTAAAGTTATATGGCGGGCAGGTACTTTGTATTCCACTATACTTCTTCCTGTCCTGATCCACTTGGCGTACAAGAGGAACGGCTATCAGTACGAATTCGTATGATTTAATGGGAAATGTCGCGAAATATACATCGTCTTAGGGTACAGATACTTTTATCATTGGTACCTTAATAAGTGAGCTCTTCAATGTTTCTGATGTTTTTTTGTCTGCGACCACCAATCTTCCCGTGAACACCTATCATAATTTACTTTTATCTTTTCTTCTTATTTTCATTTTAATGGTAAGTTCTGTGGGACCAAATTGTTGGGGTCATCGGTCCCTAAGACTACACACTACTTAATCTAGCTTAAACTAACTTACGCTAATGACAAAACATACACCTATGCCCGAGGGAGGACTCCAGCCTCCGTCGGGGGGAGCCGCACGAACCTTGACTAGGTGCCAAAGACCGCGCGGCTACCCCACAGGGACCATAATTTACTACCTGATGTTTTCTACGCGGTCGTAACTGCGCCGTGAAATGGGCTACATCCCTCAGTACAGAGTATCTGTTTTGCGTCCATGCGTCGGCACTTCAATACCTGACCTGCAACGCAGGGAATAGTTACATTAATCGCTCTATTGTGCCATGCGTACTTGAAACCTAAAAGATGCAACATGTAATAATTATAATTATTGGTCTATAAATTAAGTAAATACTGACACCAACAGAACTATCTGCACTTATATCCCCAAAATTCTGTATGCGATATATGATTGACCCTTCTTGCAAGTGCGATGTCAAAATTTCAAAAGTAAAACTTCCGAATGACGCACACCGTCCTTTAGGTGTCACTTTATGAACGTTTCCGTGTTACTCTTGCGTTTGTTAAGCCATCCCTCTAGAAACGAATGTCTCTCATTTGGATCTCCTCTAATTCTTCTGTTGACCCTGCCCGCTAAAACCGAGCGTACAGGAGGACGACGCGGTGGCTAAAATCCCTGTCTGACCATTCAGTTTTATGTTTCCCGCAATTTTCCTAAATCGTTTCCCTTGAACCGTTGCGGCGGACCTCCTTACTCATTCTCGGCTGAGTCGTGCTTGTGCACAGTCTCTAACGACCTCGGTTCGACGGGACGTCAAACTCTAATTTTCCTTACTGTTAGAGTCCCAAAATGAAAAAGTTATTACTGAGGCAGTGCTGGACACTCGTACAGCCGGAAGCACTCTTTGCCAAAGGAATCTAAATGTCCTATGGCACCAAGTAATTCATTCGATTACGGCATAAGCTCACCGGACAAAAAATTAGTAGCCTCTAGAGAAATCATTACAGGCAACATTTTGAGACCGTATAATTCTGCCCCTGAACTTGATAACCGCCTGGATTCGATTAGGAAGTGAGTCCACAACGTTGTGCAGGTACGTCGAATCCAGATTAAGCCACTCGCCGAGAATTTGATCGCGCAGTTGCATCAAACTGCGGGGAAGCTGGTGTAGGCGTTATACCCGCTGTTCCAACGTTCCCCACGGATATTCTACGCGATTCTAGTGAGATGATGTTTCAGGCGAAACGAGAAGTAATAGAGTGGGGTCGTTTTCAGAAAATTAGTCACATATTCTTCGGTATAGTTGTCTTTATGTGCGTGTGCGAGCAATGGTCTCTTGCGACGTGACCGGCTCCAGGTGTCGTTCCCGACGCTATATTCTCTATATAACGGTATTCTCTATATAACGGTAGTGAACACCAAAAAAACCAGCAACTTCAAACACCATATAGCCATGGGCACGGCCAAATACGATTGTCCCTCTTTGCCACTCTGTTACGCTGTTTGGTCCCTTCCCCCAAGTCATCCAAATAACCACTCTGTCACGTCCTTACATTTACCCAGGTTTACGTATAATGTTAAAGCTTGAAACATAAACGTCTCACTGACCGCTACTGCCTTATTCTCATGTGGAAGCAGTGGGCTTGCTATTGAGCAATTGACTCTGTCTCTGCGCCATCTGTAGAGGCTAACGATTCATCTATGCTAGAGCACTCGGGTGGCAAATTTTTGGACCAGAGAGCTTAATAGCCCGTAATGACAAAATAATCTTTATACTTCCGACAGTGGAAGTTTACACTTTACAGTTTTAGTTAAATACAGGGTGGTCCATTGATAGTGACCGGGCCATATATCTCACGAAATAACCATCAAACAAAAAAACTACAAAGAACGAAACTCGTCTAGCTTGAAGCGAGAAACTAGATGGCGCTATGGTTGGCCGGTTAGATGGCACTGCCATAGGTCAAACGGATATCAAATGCGTTTTTTTAATAGGAACCCCAATTTTTTATTACATATTCGTGTAATACGTAAAGAAATAAGAATTTTTTAGTTGGACCACTTTTTTCGCTTTGTGTTAGATGGCGCTGTAATAGTCACAAACGTATAAGTACGTGGTATCACGTAAAATTCCGCTACTGCGGTCGGTATTTTCTTCGTGATACATTACCCGTATTGAAATGGACCGTTCACCAATTGCAGAAAAGATCGATATCGTGTTGATGTATGGCTATTGTGATCAAAATGCCCAACTGGCGTGTGCTATGTATGCTGCTCGGTATTCTGGACGACATCATCCAAGTGTACGGACAGTTCGCCGGATAGTTACGTTATTTAAGGAAACAGAAAGTGTTCAGCCACATGTGAAACGTCAACCACGACCTGCAACAAATGATGACGCCCAAGTAGGTGTTTAGCTGCTGTCGCGGCTAATCCGTACATCAGTAGCAGACAAATTGCGCGAGAATCGGAAATCTCAAAAACGTCGGTGTCGAGAATGCTACATCAACATCGATTGCACCCGTAGCATATTTCTATGCACCAGGAATTGCATTGTGACGACGTTGAACGTCGTGTACAGTTCTGCCACTGGGCACAAGAGAAATTATGGGACGATGACAGATTTTTTTGCACGCGTTCTATTTAGCGACGAAGCGTCATTCACCAACAGCGGTTACGTAAACCGGAATAATATGCACTATTGGGCAACGGAAAATCTAGGATGACTGCGACAAGTGGAACATCAGCGACCTTGGTTAGTTAATGTATGCTGCGGCATTATGGGGCGAAGGATAATTGGCCCCCATTTTATAGATGGTGATCTAAATGGTGCAATGCATGCTGATTTCCTACTTAATGTTTTACCCATGTTACTAGAAGATGTTTCACTGCATGATAGAATGGCGATGATGGATGTCCGGCACATAGCCCGCGTGCGGTTGAAGCGATATTAAATAGCATATTTCGTGACAGTTGGCTTGGTCGTCACTACGGTCGCAGGATCGAATTCTGCCTCGGCCATGGATGTGTGTGATGTCCTTAGGTTAGTTGGGTTTAAGTAGTTCTAAGTTCTAGGGGACTGATGACCTCAGAAGTTAAGTCCCATAGTGCTTAGAGCCATTTTTTGATTGGTCGTCGAAGCACCATACCATGATCCGCACGTTCACCGGATCTGACGACCCTGGATTTTTTTGTGTGGGGAAAACTGAAGGATATTTGTTATCGTGATCCACCGACAACGCCTGACAACATGCGTCAGCGCATTGACAGTGCTTGTGCGAACATTACGGAAGGCCAACTACTCGCTGTTGAGAGGAATGTCGTTACACATATTGCCAAATGCATTGAGGTTGACGGACATTATTTTGAGCAAATTTTTGCAGTAATGTGGTATTTACAGGTAATCATGCTGTGACAGCATGCGTTCGCAGAAGAGATAATTTCGCAAAGGTACATGTATCACATTGGAACAACAGAAATAAAATTTTCAAACGTACCTACGTTCTGTATTTTAATTTAGAAAACCTACCTGTTACCATCTGCCGGCCGCGGTGGTCTCGCGGTTCTAGGGGCGCAGTCCGGAACCGTGCGACTGCTACGGTCGCAGGTTCGAATCCTGCCTCGGGCATGGATGTGTGTGATGTCCTTAGGTTAGTTAGGTTTAAGCAGTTCTAAGTCTAGGGGACTGATAACCTCAGATGTTGAGTCCCATTGTGCTCAGAACCATCTGAACCATTTTTTTGTTACCATCTGTTTCTCTAAAATTGTGAGCCATATGTTTCTGACTATTACAGCGCCATCTGTCACAAAGCGAAAAAGTGGTCCAGCTAAAACATTCATATTTCTTTACGTACTACACGAATATGTAATAAAAAATGTGGGTTCCTGTTTAAGATAATGCAATTGATATCCGTTTGACCCATGGCAGCGCCATCTAGCGGGGCAACCTTAGCGCTATCTGGTTTCCCCCTTCAAGCTAGACAAGTTTCGTCCTTTGTATTTTTTTCGTTTGACGCTTATTTCGTGAGATACTTGGCCCGGTCACGATCAGTGGACCACCCTGTATAAATGTTGCTCAAGTTGAAACTGGTATTATGCTGTCGACACAGGGCAAACGGTAATAAAAGCAACAAACGGCAGCGAAGGGTTCCTGACTGGAAATGGAGGGAAGAAGGTCCCGTGAATATATGTCCGGAAATGCATCGTTGTCACGGTAGACGGCGCTGACGAATGAAAGTTCCTCTGCCCACGTGTCGTGTGTTCCCTGTGACTTGCAGGCTCTGTGACTCACGCAGCGTACTGTTAGCAGCAGAAAGATCCGGTATTCTTGTCGGGAACAAGCCTAGATGGAGCTTGTATGAGGCCAAGCAGATGGAACTGTTGAGAGGCAGTAACGGCTACACCAAAACAAGTAGTACCTCATAGGCACCAACCACATCACACTACATTTCAGGCCCTTGCTTGGTATTTGTGTGGTCATGGATCCTTTCAGACAGACGAGCGTGCAGGGAGGCGGCGGATTGTGTATGCACAAGATCTTAAGTCCCAGTTTCTTGAAGATACTGATGTGAATCGTTGTACCAGCTCTAGGCAAGTGCATCGCCAACGTGATGTAAGCCAAAGTAAAATTACATATATTTTCATCACAACGGCTACTACCTCTATCACATGCACCGAGTGTAAGGATCCTCAGCAGTGAATTTCCCTCTACGGGAATGATTTTCTGTTCCGGGACGATATGGCGTCGTTGTACCCACACCGTCCATTTCCAGATACACGTTCATAGGACCATTTTACCTCAATTTCCAGCCCCTGCAGTTTGTCTCCTTTATTAATGGAAATGAACGTACGGCATTATCTACGTCTACATCTACATACATACTCCGAAATCTACCATACGGTGCGTGGCGGAGGGTACCTCGTACCACAATTAGCATCTTCTCTCCTTGTTCCACTCCCAAACAGAACGAGCGAAACATGACTGCCTATATGCTTCTGTACGAGCCCTAATCTCTCTTATCTTATCTTTGTGGTCTTTCCGCGAAATATAAGTTGGCGGCAGTAAAATTGTACTGCAATCAGCCTCAAATGCTGGTTCTCTAAATTTCCTCAGTAGCGATTCACAAAAAGAACGCCTCCTTTCCTCCAGAGACTCACACCCAAGTTCCTGAAGCATTTCCGTAACACTCACGTCATGATAAAACCTACCAGTAACAAATCTAGCAGCCCGCCTCTGAATTTCTTCTATGTCCTCCCTCAATCCTACCTGATAGGGATCCCAAACGCTCGAGCAGTACTCAAGTATAGGTCGTATTAGTGTTATATAAGCGGTCTCCTTTACAGATGAACCACATCTCCCCAAAATTCTCCCAGTGAACCGAAGACGACTATCCGCCTTCCCCACAACTGCCATTACATGCTTGTCCCACTTCATATCGCTCTGCAATGTTACGCCCAAATATTTAATCGACGTGACTGCCTCGAGCGCTACACTTCTAATGGGGTATTCAAACATTACGGAATTCTTTTTCCTATTCATCTGCATTAATTTACATTTATCTATATTTAGAGTTAGCTGCCATTCTTAACACCAATCACAAATCCTGTCCAAGTCATCTTGTATCCTCCTACAGTCACTCAACAACGATACCTTCCCGTACACCACAGCATCATCAGCAAACAGCCGCACATTGCTATCCACCCTATCCAAAAGATCATTTATGTAGATAGAAAGCAACAGCGGACCTACCACACTTCCCTGCGGCACTCCAGATAATACCCTCACTTCCGATGAACACTCACCATCGAAGACAACGTACTGGGTTCTATTACTTAAGAATTCTTCGAGCCACTCACATATTTGGGAACCAATCCCATATGGTCGTACCTTAGTTGCGAGTCTGCAATGGGGCACCAAGTCAAACGCTTTCCGGAAGTCAAGGAATATGGCCTCCCTCTGATACCTTTCGTCCATGGTTCGCAAGATATCATGTGAAAAAAGGGCGAGCTGCGTTTCACAGGAGCGATGCTTTCTAAAGCCGTGCTGATGCACGGACAGCAACTTCTCTGCCTCGAGGAAATCCATTATACTCGAACCGGAAGTCCCCCATTCGGGGAAGTTTGGCCGCCGAGGGCAAGTTGAGTTTTCAAGAAGGGACGTCGAACAGATGTGCAGAACTATTGACCTATATCTCTAACGTCGATCAGTTGTACAATTTGGAGCAGGTATTACGTTCGAGTATAATGACTTTTCTGGAGACTAGAAATCTACTCTGTAGGAACCAGCATGGGTTTCGAAAAAGACGGTCGTGTGAAACCCAGCTCGCGCTATTCGTCCACGAGACTCAGAGGGCCGTAGACACGGGTTCCCTGGTAGATGCCGTGTTTCTTGACTTCCGCAAGGCGTTCGATACAGTTCCCCACACTCGTTTAATGAACGAAGTAAGAGCATATGGACTATCAAACCAATTGTGTGATTGGATTGAAGAGTTCCTAGATAGCAGAACGCAGCATGTCATTCTCAATGGAGAGAAGTCTTCCGAAGTAAGAGTGATTTCAGGTGTGCCGCACGGGAGTGTCGTAGGACCGTTGCTATTCACAATATACATAAATGACCTTGTGGATGACATCATAAGTTCATTGAGGCTTTTTGCGGATGATGCTGTGGTATATCCAGAGGTTGTAACAATGGAAAATTGTACCGAAATGCAGGAGGATCTGCAGCGAATTAACGCATGGTGCAGGGAATGGCAATTGAATGTAATGTGCTGCGAATACAGAGAAAGAAAGATCCCTTATCATTTAGTTACAATACAGCAGGTCAGCAACTGGAAGCAGTTAATGCCATAAATTATCTGGGAGTACGCATTAGGAGTGATTTAAAATGGAATGATCATATAAAGGTGATCGTCGGTAAAGCAGATGCCAGATTGAGATTCATTGTAAGAATCCTAAGGAAATGCAATCCGAAAACGAAGGAAGTAGGTTAGAGTACGCTTGTTCGCCCACTGCTTGAATACTGCTCAGCAGTGTGGGATGCGTACCAGGTGGGGTTGATAGAAGAGATAGAGAAGATCCAACGGAGAGCAGCGCTCTTCGTTACAGGATCATTTAGTAATCGCGAAAGCCTTACGGAGTTGATAGATAAACTCCAGTGGAAGACTCTGCAGGAGAGACGCTCAGTAGCTCAGTTTCGAGAACATACCGTCACCGAAGAGTCAAGCAGTATATTGCCCACTCCTACGAATATCTCGCGAAGAGACCATGAGGATAAAATCAGAGAGATTAGAGCGCACACAGAGACATACCGACAATCCTTCTTTCCACGAACAATTCGAGACTGGAATAGAAGGGAGAACCGATAGAGGTACTCTAAGTACCCTCCGCCACACACCGTCAGGTGGCTTTCGGAGTATGGAAGTAGATGTAGATGTAGATGTAGATGTAGATGTATTTATTGCATTCGACGCCATATTGGGTGACTTGCGCGTCGGATATGGGGATGAAATGATGATGAGGACAACACAACAACTGCCCCAGCCTGGATTCGAACCCAGGCCCCTCGGCGTGGCATTCCACCACGCTGACCACTCAGCTAACGGGGTCGGACGTCTTTGATTAATATTCGCATTGTATGCCCTTTTGATAATGAGACATTACTACTTCCTGCAATAAGAATCATTCTCTGCCACGTACTTACTGTAGCTGTAGATGAAACTTCCTGTCAGATTAAAACTAAGCGCCGGACCGAGACTCGAACTTGCCTTTCGCACTTTCCCGCGAAAGACAAAGGTCCCGAGTTCGAGTCTCGGTCCGGCACGCAGTTTTAATCTGCCAGGAAGTTTCATATCTGCGCATACTCCGCTGCAGAGTGAAAATCTCATTCCGTAGCTGTAGATGTACGTATTTGCTGTGGACCTGTTGCTGCTGTGCTGACAATGCAACGTTTCGGCCGGCAGGTATCATCACGTCGTCGGGGCGCATCGGCGAGCGGCTGAGCGCCTCTGGCACGCGCCTCAACTCGTCCAGCCCTGTGCCTTACGGCGGCGGCGGCGGCGGAGGCAACAAGAGCAGCACGGAGAGCGTGCGCGGCCTCAAGTCCGTCTCGCGGCAGAGCCTGCTCGACATCGTCAGCTGCCGCTTCGGCGTCGGCCGCACCGCCCGACAGCAACATCAGCACACAGGGGTCTGTACACCACACCGCTGCTGTTCCCTGCTGCCAGCCTGTTGCTCACACTATACAGAGTGAAAAGTAGTTAGATCGACAAACTCTGGGAGGTTGTAGAGGACATCAAAACAAGTATTTTTCCCTGATGTCATTTTTTCGTATAAGGAGTATTTAAACCGGTAGAGGAATTGTCCTCTGGGTGGATAATCAACTGGTTCCAGGTTGTGGACACACTGTAAGTGAAATGGACTTAACAATGGCTCTCGAAGGACTGTTCTTACACTCGTCTGATTCGTCCCCATGTTACGTACAATTGCACGAGTACTTATTGAAAGGTCCCGCTCCACATGCTGCAAGACAGCTTCGTCAAATTGCAGCGTTCTTACCGTGCGACAGTGTCCCTGTTGTGTTGGCTAAAGAGCCAGCACCGTGTACGAATGGAGGCCGAAATCCACGCGTTTTAGCTCACGCATGCTGGCGTGAGGAGTAAGGACTATACCGACGTGAGGTCTGGAACATGACAAGGAATTAGAATTCAGAAAGCGGGAGTAATTTGTTTGATACTTAACTTTAATCCATTAATGATGAACGTCCCTCTTGACGGTACATGATTCACAATATTATCTGTTCAGAATACATTCGTAGTAACTCAATATGGCGCCTTGCTAGGTCGTAGCAAATGACGTAGCTGAAGGCTGTGCTAAACTGTCGTCTCTGCAAATGAAAGCGTATGTAGTCAGTTAACCATCGCTAGCAAAGTCGGCTGTACAACTGGGGCGAGTGCTAGGGAGTCTCTCTACACTAAATCTGCCATGTGGCGGCGCCCGGTCTGCAATCACTGACAGTGGTGACACGCGGGTCCGACGTACACTAACGGACCGCTATTTAAAGGCTGCCACCTGGCAAGTGTGGTGTCTGGCGGTGACACAACAGTCCCTGTCTAGGTAATCTGCTAAATGACCCGGTCTGAAGCAGACGTTGGTACACAGCAGCAAAGGTCGTATGATCCGGGATACGGCGATTAGGATATTGTTGTTGATAAACCCGCTGTGCAGCTCTTCCGTTGTGGTGCGCTACGCAGTACGCACCAACCATATCAGTGTACTCACTCCAGGTGTATCGCTCCATTAGTAAACAGAGACAGTGCACTACTACACTGGTGGACAGCAGTTGCCTACAACTGAAGAGCGTAATACGCCCTCTAACAACTGAAGATCGTAATACGGCGTCTAACAACTGAAGAGCGTAATACGCCCTCCATCGGTTTAAATAAACCTCATAGGAAAAAATGACATTAGGGAAAAATATTTGTTTTGATGTCCCCTGCAAGCTCCCAGAGTTTGTCGGTTTAAATACTTTTCACCTTGTATGCCGTCTGGGGCTGAAATTCGCTTCCATGTACTTGCTAAAATGTCGTAATTAAGAAATTTGGCTGCAGAGGCGAAAGAGAAGAATAAGAATGAATTATTTCTCTACTGCACAAGATTTGGTACCTAGGACGTCCGCAACTGAGAGGCTTGATAATTTTGGAGAGATCCGCTTCATTTGTACAGATTTTATTCCAACCACAACTTGTTGCAGGCTTACCAGATCTCATCTTCAGGTGTCTGAATTTATTGTATTTGCTAACATATAGTATGCAGTCTGGTCGGTCAGCGCTCCAAAGCTCATGTCGTTGCACCTTGGAGGAAACGGTCCGCCACCGGGCAGCCGCATAGTAGGAACGCCTACCACAACTGTATCACTGTTTTACCAAATACAATAACTTCACACATCTGAATATGGGGTTTTAAGATCCCGAAACCGGTCGTGGTTTGAACAGATATTAGTACAACTGAAGCGGATCTTTCTAAATTAATTATCATTATTTCCCTATCACATTTACGTAATATTTGCCTGTTAGCCGCCACATATATACAGGGTGATCAAAAAGTCAGTATAAATTTGAAAACTTCATAAACCACAGAATAATGTAGATAGAGAGGTAAAAATTGGCACACATGCTTGGAATGACATGGGGTTTTATTAGAATAATAAAAAAAGTTCACATCATATCCGACAGATGGCGCTGGACAGCCAAACATCAGTAACTGCTACCGTGACGGGTGAGAGGTACGCCAATATGTTACAGAATCGCATCATCCCCAGCCTGGCTATAAACACCTGCTGGAACGTACGATGTTTAGGCAGGATGGCGCTCCACCCCATATTGCTAGACCCGTGAAAGATCTCTTGCGCGCGTCGTTTGGTGATGATCGTGTGCTCAGCCGCCACATTCGTCATGCTTGGCTGCCCAGGTCCCCAGACCTCAGTCCGTGCGATTATTGGTTTTGGGGTTACCTGAAGTCGCAAGTGTATCGTGATCGACCGACACCTCTAAGGATGCTGAAAGACAACATCCGACGCCAATGCCTCACCATAACTCCAGACATGCTTTACAGTGCTGTTCACAACATTATTCCTCGACTACAGCTACTGTCGACGAATGATGGTGGACACATTGAGCATTTCCTGCAAAGAACATCATCTTTGCTTTGTCTTACTTTGTTATGCTAATTATTGCTATTCTGATCAGATGAAGCGCCATCTGTCGGACATTTTTTGAACGTTTGTATTTTTTCGGTTCTAATAAAACCCCATGTCATTTCAAGCATGTGTGTCAACTTTTACATCTCTATCTACATTATTCCGTGATTTATTCAGTTTTCAAATTTATTCTGACTTTTTGATCACCTGGTACATTCCACATGGAAGCGTAGGCTTCCGCGGCAGTTGTCACTCTCAATAAAATTATTCAGGTTATGTGACCTCATTGTCAAGTAAGCTTATCCGGCGTTGCGGCCACTGTTGCAAATGGCTATTCCCATGCTGTTTAGCTAACTGATACTGCAGGAAACAGAAAGAATTCCAAGCTGCACATGTTGAACCTTGATTAAAGAAACGAGAAAATCAGATGTTAAGACAGAGCGTCTCACTTTATAGGTTTAATCCCATATCTACAGACAAAAGTACAGGGCGATTCTGTGACAATTTCACAAATTTCTAAGGATGATGAAAAAGAGTAGATGCATCAGCTGTGTGTAAGGGACTGTGGTCCAGAAGAGGTCGATTAGTAAGTAATAAGCGAAAATATTTCTGATACGTCACCCCTTCTGCTGTAAGCTCTTCACTTTTCATATTTTGTGAGAAGACAGTATGGTACAAACCACAAAAAAATTGTCAAGTAAACATGAGTTCTAAGGTGCTACCTTATCGGCTGTGAGCACTCATTCATCTTTGCTACCGTGAAACGCACCTCTACTGCTGAAAAAGTGCTCATAGCTCTTAAGATAGGGATTTTAATCCCTATGTTTAACAGACAATGTTTTCTTGCTTTGGTCCATACTAGCTCCTCCCAAAGAACGGATAGCAAAGAGCTTGCAGTAAAAGAAGTCCACTGACAGAGGCATCTGACCGATATTCGCTTTATACACTTTGGGCTCGATCGTTTCTGGACCAGCGTCCTTTACCACAAATTGACGCATTGGCCGTTCTGATTGCATATCTTAAAGAACAAGCCTGACTGAGAAGCTTTTGAAATAACGCCTCTTTACTTTTTGATACAAAAGTTGCAGAACGAAAGAGTGGTATCAGAAACAGAGATAACAATGCTCATAATGCGTTGAAAACTACTTCTGTTAATAAACTTACTCTGACCAACGCGTAATCCGTAAGATACTATTTAAGGTTAAAGCTGTACATAACTTTCAGTAACGTATCAAATGCAATCCCCATTTATGATGATATCTGGCGAGTTTAGAGTTCAAGGACTGCAATGAATTTGCGTCCATAGCCCTAGGTCACAATAGTTCTTTGTGTACTGCAGTACCTTGCATGTGCGCCGGCCAGGGTGGCCGTGCAGTTCTAGGCGTTACAGTCTGGAACCGCGTGACCGCTACGGTCGCAGGTTCGAATCCTGCCACGGGCATGGATGTTTGTGATGTCCTTAGGTTAGTTAGGTTTAAGTAGTTCTAAGTTCTAGGGGACTGATGTCCTCAGAAGTTAAGTCCCATACTGCTCAGAGCCATAACTTGCATGCAGAGCTATGTATCCAGAGTATCTGTGATGTGAACGGCGAGCCCTGTGCAGAGACCTATAGTTCTCCATGTTCTCCTTCATATTTTGCGATGCAACACCGGAGCTATGGTCCTCCTTAGAAAATTTCTTAGTTTTCATTAATCATGCACCTACGTTGTGCCTTACGCGGCCTGGTTATTCACGACATGCGGTATCTGGCGTGATGGTGGGCAGGTCCATGATGACCGTTTCCTTGGAGAGAAATATGACGCCGAACCACCCTCAATCCGGTCGCCAAAGATTCGTTAACAATGAAATCATATACTTAAATAACAAAATGTGCAGGGTCTCAACCCAGCTGGTCCCTTACGTCAACGATCTCCTTGTCTTTGAACTGAGGTATTGATAACATTTCAAATAAGTCAAAAAATATAGTTCTAACAGATGATATTATGATATTATACGAGGAAACCACACTCCTGTTGTGGGAACGATACACCGCATTTTCTTCTGAAAATAACGCTGTTGAGCGGGACACGCTATTTGGAAATTGTGCCAACAAAGCACGGTAGAAGGCGGCATACTGCTCGATGTCATCTTTGTTAATGTGGTCATGTGTTGTGGATCACGTTGTATGTATTGTGTTGTATGTTAACCGGGGACTTAGAAACGACGGAGAGGCTCCGTCCCCGCCGCAGCCGCAGTGGTCCCCAACCCCACGACGACTACAGCAGTCCACTTCACCCCTCCGCCACCCCACACCGAACCACTCTGTCAGGGTTATTGCGCGGTTCGGCCCCCGATGGACCCCCCCGCCCCCCCCCCCAGGGAACGTCTCACGCCGGAGGAGTGTAACCCCTACGTTTGTGTGGTAGAGTAATGGTGGTCTACGCGTACGTGCAGAACTTGTTTGTTCAGTGTAGCCGGGGAGGAATAAGGGGAACCATCCCGCATTCACCGAGGCAGATGGAAAACCGCTAAAAACCATCCAAAGACTGGCCTTCTCACCGGACCTCGACACAAGTCCGCCGGACGGATTCGTGCCGGGGGCCAGGGGCTCCTTCCCACTCCAAAAAGCCATGCCTTAGACCGCACGGCTAACCGGGCTGGCCCTGGACCACGTTACTTTACGTAAAACTGCCGTTTTGCAAATGATTTCATTGGACGCTGTTCAGCTAATCGAACGATGGCTGCACATACGTCCTGGCGTACTCTTTTCTTTACTTCCGCTACGTGCACTCTCTGGAACTCCGCCTGAAACAAAACAACAGTCTCCTATTCAGTTAGAGTTATTTTACTAGGTGGGAATTTGCCTAAGCGTTCTATAAACGCACATATTATTTCTGTCTTTCCTCCCAATGTCTACGCACCTTGGTACGTTCACACATACAGGCCATGTATCGACCCAATATAATTAGTAACTGTGTCTGCGCGTATCAGCCATTCCTTCACAACTGAAGCAATCAAGTACGAAAGAAACGATACGATGCTGAAAACAATGATTTTTGTCAACTTCAAAGCGACGATATCAACAAACCAACTATTTATTTTCACAGTCGTATCAAGTATACAGATTAAAGGGATTTCTTGGACGCCTTGTGATAGGAAAACGAAGACTGCATGACATACAATATTCGTATTCACAAAGTAATTTGTCGTACAGAAACTTTACCAGTTTCACTGTCAGGTATGCTAAAGCAGGCTTACAAGCTGTCATTTTACATCACAATTGAGAAACATTTTGAATCGTTCAAGGGATACCCTCAATGAGCCCCTCTACAAGTAGTTTTGGAATATACACTTGAGATATTTTGTACAAAGAACATAACGTAGCATATCCTAAATTTAATAAAAAATTTTTGTTGAAGAGAAATTAATTTTTTTAAAGATTTGTTCATGATTCCTCTTAACTCTTTTACTTTTAATGACAAAGTGTTTGCGCAAGCCGACGTTTTTCAGTTGGAAATTGTTCACCAGGTATCATGACAGATGCTTTTGTGACCTCTCTACGGAATATTTTTAAGTATTTTCCCAGTCCGTGATTTATTACGTATCGTACTTAACTTTTCATTTCGTTTTTTAGAGAGGAAAATTATTTAGCATAGTGATTTTTAACTTCCAGATTAGATCCCCAAATATCATTTGCGTTTATATTTTTGACAGATCGGAAAATGGGTCTCAAGACCTGAAACAGCTAGAAATAACAAATTTAAAAAATAATAAATTTAAAAAAGGGTATATGTACATGTGTTTTAAGCAGTTGTATCCAGAAATGGTAAATAACATGCGCAAAACACGGAATATCAGTGTCATTTAACAGATTCATTAACGTACCAGGAGTTGAACACATATCTACAATACTTGAAAGGCTTCCACCTTCATTCACTTTTTGTTTTCTAGTAATGGACTAGCAGAACGCTTTTCGGCAGCACGCTGCCATCCTCAGTTGATTACGTGTTGTGAGATTGTATTTTCCATACTACACACGCCTTCGAAATTCGATGTTTCTGCTAGGTATGCCAGCTAGATCAAGTGCCAAACGTCGTCTTTCATTAGAATAATTTCATTCTATGATTCGTACAATTTAGACACCCATAGAGAAAGTAATTTACATATTACGAAGTATTTAATATCCTTTTGCATTCTGAACGTAACAAATATGTAGTTTCGCAATTATTATTTAGAGATAAGTATACTACCGTCTCTTTAGTGAAAGTAGTCCATTCGAAATGAACTGAATGAGATGAAAATCGTTCGTTGAAAGAAAAGGTGTTAGTAACTGGTTTTTGAACTCACAGGTTATAATGATGGTCAGCTGTAGTGAAAAGCTGAACAGTGGCTTATACTTAATGCATAACGTTATTTGGCCGTTTACATAGTGTATAGAAGCAGAAGTGAGCAGGATTCGTATGCTAAAAATTTCTCTCCCGTAGCTTGTGTACACACATTGAATGTTCCATTACTAGTGCTTTCGTATATTCAAGACGAACTGGAAACAGAAACAATAAATTAGAAATTATTGCCGTTGGGGATACTTTGTGATTTGGCTAAGGTTTTTGATTTGTATACAACGATATTCTAACGCAAAAGTAAAATATTGTGAATTTGTAGACACAGCAGGTTCGTGGGTTCCATCTTACATGTATGACAGAAGGCAATGTGTGTTAGTTAATATCAATCACATACAGACACTCAGAAGTTCAAGAAATCGGATTTGATTTACCAAACGGTCGATTTTTGTTTTCTCTGTTGTTTCTGGTACACATTAACGATCTTCTTGTTGCCGTTTCAGTAGAAGTGAATCTTGTCCTTTTTGCAGAGGATACAAATATGGAAATAAAGAACACTGCCGGTTCCCTTACTGAAAACGCAGCTACTGAAATAAACGAAAACATGAATGGACTGTTCGAGGCAAATGGGTTATCACTGAGTTATGACAAGATTCAGCATATACCAAGTTCACAGCTTCATACAGCTCGAGAAGCTATTTTAATAAGTTTCTCAAACAACTAATTACAGGAAGTATGAACTGTTAAGTTTTTGAGACTGCAGATAGACCATAATGTTAACTGGAAAATCAGCTGCCTAGAATTAATGACGCAGCTTAGTTCGGTTATATTTACAGTATGCATAATGAATGCTACAGCTGAGTTAAAAAGGAGAAACGTTTATTCAGCATATTACCACTCACTAATGACGTACAGAATGCCTTCCCCGGAAATTCTACATACAGGAAGACCATTTTCAGAATACAGAAGCTCTCTATCAGATTTAACATCAGATGTAATTATCTGGTGTTAATTCTAGAACATTCTCCAGAGAGTTGTTCAAGAAACTGGTTATTTTGACAACTACCCCACAATATGTTTTACCTGTTATATACATATAAAGTAGAGTGTATGTATATATGGCCGGGATCTCCTCTCAAACCTCTAGATCGATTTCAGCTGGTGCTGCGTCACGAGTATCAGCGATGTGGGGTTTACAACCTCCTAGCTCCAATAGGAGCTGAGATACGGGAAAAAACGTGTTCTTCCCAGCTGTTAGCATATAGGCTGCCGTGTATGAAAGGCATGTTGCGTGGGAACCATACTGGCCTGTCAAATCAACTTGCTCTGCATTGCAGCTTAGATATCAGCGTCAAGAAACGGTTTTCCGGACCCCAAAATGTAGGCTGCCCTGTACGACAAGCGTGTTGGGTTGGAGTGGCATCGGCCTGCTTTATCGACCTGTTTTGCTTGGCGGCCTGTGAGTCATTGGCAAATAAATGAGTTTTAAGCTCCTAAAATGTAGCCTGTTCTGGATAACAGACATCCTGTAGGCGCAGTATCGGCCTGCTTTATTGAACTGTACTGCAGGAGCTACAGGTGATGATGAGCAAGGCGTGGAGGAAGGTCGAGATGGATAGTGGAGGGGGTGAACGGAGAGAGGCAGAAGAGAAATTGACAATGATAACGGAAGAAGGGGAGATGCAAGAGAAGGTGGTAGAAGGATAGTGATCAGATGAGAAACGAAGAGGGGAAGGCAAAGGAGGAAAAAGAGATGGGGAGGAGGATATGATCAGACGAGGATATTGTCGGAAACAACGGAATGAGGAAATGGAGAGAGGGGGAGAAGGAGGTGAAGAGAGAGACCGAGTGGGGGGAGGGGGTGGAGGAAGTAGACATACAGATGCTGCAGGATGAGGTAGACAGACAGAGGGAGGAAGGAATGGGCACAGAAAAGAGAAGGATGAGGTGTCCAATACATACGCATACGTGGGCACAGCCATGGAGAAAAGGCTACTATACAGGGTGAAAAGTATTTAAACCGACAAACTCTGGGAGGGTGTAGGGGACATCAAAAGAAATATTTTTCCCTAATGTCATTTTTTACTATGAGGAGTATTTACACCGGTAGAGGAAGATTTATCTGGCGGCAAATTAATTAAACCAACAAACACTTTTCCATTTTTATGACCAAGAGACAACACTTTAACACAACCCAAATCTCAATTAAAGTAGATTTTCAAAAGTGCCTCCATTGACAAACAAAGGTTAAACCGTTGGATCATGTTCTGTCTGGCACGGGCAAAAACGCCAGGAGTATCCTGAATTGTTCCTGCTGCTGCTACTATCCGGGCAACCAGATACTCTTCTGATGCAGCAGGAGTTGCCTAAAGAAGGTTGCACATCTCTCCCCACACAAAAAAGTGTAGACGGGACATATCTAGGGATCGAGCAGGCCATGACACAGGACCACCTCTGCCAATCCACGTTTCTGGGAACTGTCGGTCCAGGAATCGACGCACACGACGACTGAAATGTGCCGGTGCCCCGTCATGTTGGAACCACATGTGTTATCTTGTAGCGAGCGGGACGTCTTCCAGCAACTTCCTCAAGTTGCGGCGTCCCTGTGCAGGTAAGCTGCTAAAAGATCCGGTCTCACGCAGACGTTGGTACACAGCAGCAAAGGTCGTATGATGCGGGATACGGCGATTAGAATATTGTTGTTGATAAACCCGCTGTACAGCTCGTCCGTTGTGGTGTACTACGTAGTACTCACCAACCATATCAGTGTACCCACTCCAGGTGTATCGATCCATTAGTAAACAGAGACAATGCACTACCACACTGGCGGACAGCAGTTACCTATAGCTGAAGAGTGTAATACGTCCTCTAACAACTGTAACACGCCCTCTAACAACTGAAGAGTGTAATATGACCTCCACTGGTTTAAATAATCCTCATAGGAAAAAACGACATTAGGGAAAAATATTTGTTTTGATGTCCCCTACAACCTCCCAGTGTTTGTCGGTTTAAATACTTTTCACCCTGTATGTATACTCATTAATGTCGTTTGTAATTACCAAAATTTGTATTCTGTCACCATATAGTGTGAAGCATCAGTATATCATTAGGACCAAAGCAACCTCTACAAAGTGTTCAAGTGGCTGACATTAATGCAAAAAGCAGTCAGATAGATAGATTCACTTGTATTACAACTACCAACCGGAGCACATCAAGTGTCATATCGATAATGTGGTGGGATTTGTGATACTGGAAGAACTTTCTGTTGGGCATCTCCTTCTACTCCACTGAATAGTATCTCCATAGAAACTCCTGACTATAATGTTTCAGATTAGTTTATAATTACAATTAGCAGTTGTATAGAGCAATGTAAAATGATTTCACTGCATTGCACTAAAATTAAATAAAGTGTACTACATCTTTGACTTCGCTCCACATCCCAGAGCAATGTAACATGGGGCTTCAGGTGGCTACTGTGGCAACGACAGTTAGATTTTAGTACAGCTGGTTTGCGAGAGGGCTGCCACGGCGGCGAGCCCCGAAACTAAAGTGGCGCTGGCCACTTGCGCCGCGAGGCAGCTCAGCGCCCCTCGCCGCTTCCCTTTTAACGGTCCCTGGGCGTCGCAGAGTGGCGGCGGCCAGGTATGCCAAGCGGCCATCGAGTTAGCCAAAGTTTGGCAGCCGGGATATCAAAGGGCGGGCACGTCTTCTCCTTGCCGAGGAGGAAAGCTATTTTACGGTGAAGCTTAAAACGGCACAAAAAGGAAGCGATCCTTGCCGTTACCAAGTTTGCTTTTGTCGTGATGGATGGTGATTGTCTTGTATCTTCGAAACACAAGAGACCATCTCAAACAGTACAAAGTTTTACTATCGCATTACTTCGTACAGTGGCGATGTTTGTAAGCGCATCGCTCACCGCAGTTAGGGCCGGCATACCTTTTGTTTCGCCGTTGGTTCATTTTGAACTGCAGCGTAGTTAGTACGGCCAATCGCCGTTGTTTAACAACGTGGACTCCGTCGAGTCTGAAGTTTCACAATGGACTCAAGGCACATGGTCCTTTTAAAATGTTAAATTGTATTTAGAACGGTTAACTAATACGAGGGAGACGTAACAACATCGCGAGTGACTTACGCACACTGTATCTCACGCAGATCATTTCACGTAACTGGAAGAATTATCTAGTAAGAGACTTACGTGTATGAGAAGTAGAACCGTATTTTCAACAGTGTACATGCAAAAGTTAGGAATCATAATGAATGATATATGATACTAAATTCTGAAAGGGGCGTGAAATTTCAGCTGTTGTTACCAAATATTTTCCTAGTCAGTAATAGTACACACTCGCAGTTAGTGACTTTAAAAGTAGTCGTACTGGTAGAGCACCCCGTAATTGTTATAAGCAAATACGATCAGTTCATGTAAACTCTATCACTAATTGAAAAAGTTTGCTAGCCAAAAATTAATAAAAAGTGATAATTCACTAGTAGGGAGCTTACATATTTGGAGATAGACACCACTTCATACATGAACTACATGAATGGAAAAAGAAGGATTGTTCTGCAATGAGTAGCAAGTAAAATCTTTATTACACTACTTATCAACATAAGTATAGTTACCAGTAAAGAACGTGGTGTATCGGTACCTTAGCGACGCTAAAACTCTTACTCAAATGGTGTTAGGTAAGCAGTCTGATTATGAACGGTTAGCACATCACGAACGAGAAATTTGAGAGCGCAGCTCATCCTGTGTCTTACGTAGCGGCTTTGTACTATGCTATGTATTAAACACGTGAGATACCGGGTCATCAAAGAGTCAGTATAAATTTGAAAACTGAATAAAGCACGGAATAATGTAGATAGAGAGGTAAAAATTGACACACATGCTTGGAATGACATGGGGTTTTATTAGAAACAAAAAAATACAAAACTTCACAAAGTGTCCGACAGATGGCGCTTCATCTGATCAGAATAGCAATAATTAGCATAACAAAGTAAGACAAAGCGAAGATGATGTTCTTTACAGGAAATGCTCAATATGTCCACCGTCATTCCTCAACAATAGCTGTAGTCGAGGAATAATGTTGTGAAAAGCACTGTAAAGCATGTCCGGAGTTATGGTGAGGCATTGGCGTCGGATGCTGTCTTTCAGCATCCCTAGAAATCTCGGTCGATCACGATGCACTTGCGACTTCAGGTAACCCCAAAGCCAATAATCGCACGGACTGAGGTCTGGGGACCTGGGAGCCCAAGCGTGACGGAAGTGGTGGCTGAGCACACGATCATCACCAAACGACGCGCGCAAGAGATATTTCACGCATCTAGCAATTTTTTTCGGTTCTAATAAAACCCCTTGTCATTCGAAGCATGCGTGTCAATTTTTACCTCTCTATCTACATTATTCCGTGTTTTATGTCCCCCTTAAACATCCTAACAACCACCACCACCGTGTTTTATTAAGTTTTCAAATTTATACTGACTTTTTGATCAACCGGTAGTTACAATACTACAGATGATAAGGTAAAGTTATTAGCTATTGCATGTCTTATGTTCATTATTATGTCAAATTTATCCAAACAAAAATATGAAACGTAGCTGTTGCATCTATAGTATAAATTGTAGAGTCCCAGTGAAGTAATTTTTCTGGATATTGTAGCAGATTGCAAGAACAATCCGAAAGAATCGAAACTCAGAGTGAAGAACAATGTACAAAAATTGAGAGATTAATGTTGTAGACAAATGGTGCACCGGTAGCTTCAGAGCAGCATGTAGGAATGACGTCAATGACTAGGTCATTTGGGACGAAGCAGAGGATGAAACTGAGCAAGTATGGTCAACGTAATCGTATGTCCGTTTCGAATTCGACATCTCTCTCTTGGCGATTTTGACAGACTCGCGTCAGCTCAAATGGCTCTGAGCACTATGGGACTCAACTGCTGAGGTCATTAGTCCCCTAGAACTTAGAACTAGTTAAACCTAACGAACCTAAGGACATCACAAACATCCATGCCCGAGGCAGGATTCGAACCTGCGACCGTAGCGGTCTTGCGGTTCCAGACTGCAGCGCCTTTAACCGCACGTCCACTTCGGCCGGCGACTCGCGTCAGCGTTGCTGCTCATGACAGTAATGTAAACAATAGCTGTCAAAACTATTTGGTGCACAAGATTATAGGTCTAATTTCCAAACTACGCAGCCGCAACAGTAAACCACGTTATGGGTGAAGGGTCACCACGGTATCAGAGGAAATCGAAGTGTCGACACTCTCCCTGAAGGGTGCTATTGACCATGGGACAGTCATATAAACATGTCCCTAACACAGCCATCTCTGGTATTTACGGCAGTGGAAAAGAGCCCTGTGGTGTACGAAATGAGAGCTCTAGCTACATAGTGGAAGGCATTATACATATGTTGTACAGGATATCGCTGCAATATTGTAGCTATTTTTTGGGAAGTATCATACAAAATTTCTTGTCACAATGTTTCGTCTCCTCTTTAATTACAGAAGATTCAGGCGTAACTGGTCCTTGATATCCTGGATACTGATAATAGGACGGACTTGGCATCGGAGATGGTCTCACACATGCTGTGTCGAGGGCACCTCTGTGTATTTTGCTGCCCACAGGAGAACCTCAGCATCACAAAGACAGTTCATGAAGCCACATGACACGTGTGGACGAGCTTTGTCATGCTGAAAAATGGCACCCTTATATTGTCGCATAACGAGTAGGCCATGATTTTAGGGCCCTCGATCACTGTCAGTAGTGACCTGTAGTCATATTCACCTGAGCTCATAACCGACGGATTTCCACACCATAACGCCAGTAGTGAAACGCTGTGCCTCTCCAAAACACTAGAAGAATGGGACCTCTCTCCAGGTCGCTGCTATACGCACGACGATGGTCATGCAGCATAGCGTAGAACAACGAATTATCACTGAACATAGTGCGACACCATTGATCAACAGTTCATGCTTCGAAGTCACGGTACCACTCCATAGGCAGCCGTTAGTGTTGTGGTGTTAACAGCAAAAAAAAATGGCTCTGAGCACTATGGGACTCAACATCTTAGGTCATAAGTCCCCTAGAACTTAGAACTACTTAAACCTAACTAACCTAAGGACATCACACACACCCATGCCCGAGGCAGGATTCGAACCTGCGACCGTAGCAGTCCCGCGGTTCCGGACTGCAGCGCCAGAACCGCTAGACCACCGCGGCCGGCTGTTAACAGCAATCTACGCATGATGAGATGGTGATTGCCTAGTCCGTCTGTTGCTTGTCTCCGACTAATGGTGCAGGCAGTCCATTATTTGTTTTCGAATGGCAGCTGCAGAGGTCAATGGGTTACGATGTGCTTGGCTTACCAGCATCATGCATTCGTCAAATCCGAATGCGCCATAAATCTGGGAAGCGCATGATTCGAGCGGCTCACCATATGTATACCAACAGTGGGGCCCCTTTCAAACTCTGGCAGATTCTGATAACAGTGTTTACACGAGTATGCGGCATATAAGTTGATTCACAATGATCACTCAGCGCCTGGCACCGTTCACGCTTCTTACGTGATCTACCATGCCTCGTAACAACACTCAACGCGAGCAGCATTACTGCTCTACGGTGGTGCTTCCATCTGTCACAGAGAATTTGCAGTTCTAATCATTTACATACCGGTCGATGTTTTGTACGGGAACAAAGTTACATTGACATCCGCCCATCCCTTACAGTGACTTTATTCCTCAGGCCATGGACAGACCACTTTTCTCTTTGCGTCCCTTGTGTGTAAATACAGCTACGGGTGAACCAGCTTCTGCCGAACCTGCGCAATATACGTGGATGGGGTACTATCTCTGCGTCAATTTCGCGTTTTCTCTTATATTTAACACCAATAAAATGTGACAAACATGACAGAGTCTGTCAGATTTAGGCACTAGACTATTCTCTGACAGATCCTTGAATCCGTTAGTTGTATCTGAATCAAACAATATCCTTGTGACCCCAACGTATTCAATTACAGTTAAAATCGCACAATAAAATGACCTATTGTATTATTTGAAGATTTGAAATGAGAAAGAATTGTAAATGAATTTCACGATTCAGAACTTAGTCTTTAATCTCCAATCTTAACATCCTCAGCAGGTGAATGTCACTAACTTTCCATTTGGGAATCACAATTCTGTCTTTCAGACCAGAACAGTGTAATATTAGAGCTATACATTTATCAGTCAGTTCGTATATAAAATTTTGTGTCCTAAGTAAAACTGGACACGATCGTAAATTTTGTTGTAAGTGTGTGTAAGCGTGCAAAGTGCAACTCTACTTTTGGCACGGTGTAACTAAAGCAAATACGTGTCATCAGACGTAGTGGTTTACGTTTTGGTTAATAAAATGCATAAGGCGGTTTCAGTGTTTAGAAAGAAGCGCTTTAAAATAGAAACAGTAGTGTGCATGATTTTAAGTTACATAGTCGCCTTTCCGCAAGGAAACACAATTTTAAACACGGTCCAGACATACGATAAGCAATGTGCAAATAACTTCGGAATTTCACTATACGTTCGTCACAGTAATACGAATAAAAACCATTGACATTTCAAATGAGTAATAGCGTTTTGCAAAAATTCCTTCTTGATGAATGTAAATTAAACATGGATTAATTTGGATAAGATGACTTGAATTTTGTTGCCTCATATTGATAAACCATTCATTACACTCTTCAATAATGATTATTCAGAACCATACAAACTTTCATTTGAAAACATTAACGGTCAAAACTTTAGTAATGCTATTTGTCACGTAGTAACAAACACAGTAACACTGTTACAGTAGCGGTGTCACGACACATCAGCTCAGTTAAATAAATTATTAAGTTCTACGTTTCAGATTGTAACTGCTGCGGATTTAAAATTTATTACAGTCATTAATTTTAGGGCATAACGTCAGTAACTTACTCACTTGGTGTAGGATCTATAAGTTCACTGATTCTAGACAAATTAAGCATCACCAAACTCACTTTTGTTAACACAATAAATATTAACATTGGCCCATGTTCTAATGCAGTTTTACTGGAAATATAATACTTTACCTTGATGTGTTGAAGACTAGCTGTAAGCAGTCATGAACTGGCGCTGCTACTATAGTCCACATGTTCCATACAATGTTCACCTATGACAGTATTAGATCCAAGGGTACTGGTGAACTATTATGTCTACTGAATCCATCACGCCTGTTCCCTCTCAATTATGAATATTTCTGCAGTCTGTAAAACGTTGTTGGCCCTGCCTTCTGATCACACGCGGACAGGCCGTGTCAATCTGCAGCCTGTGACAAGGCCGATGACGATGGTGTGTGCCCTCAATGGACGATGGACAGCGATAGTGTTTGCCTACGCAAGGCATTGATGGTTTCGCAGCTAGGTGTCCCAGGCCCAAAATCCAGTCCACCATGAAAGCAACAGGCAGAAGATGACAGTCACCCAGCAGGTGATGCACTCATGGAAGGGCTCCAACTCGACAGCATTTGGGGTCAGTTCAGTTCAGATTAAAATGTATGCCGCAGAGACAGGCTAGACAGTGAAGGGGGAGGCGTGTTTATAGCGATAAGAAGTGAAATAGTATCGAAGGAAATTGACGGAGATCCGAAATGTGAAATAATTTGAGTGAAGGTCACGGTTAAAGCAGGCTCAAACATGGTAACTGGATGTCTCTATAGACCCCCTGGCTCAGCAGCTGTTGTGGCAGAACACCTGAAGGAAAATTTGGAAAATATTTCGAGTAGATTACCCGAACACGTTGCAGATCTGGGTGGAGATTTTAATTTACTAGATATACACTGGGAGACTCAAACGTTTATAACGGGTGGCAGGGACGAAAAATCCAGTGACTTTTTTTTAAGCGCTTTATCTGAAAACTATCTTGAGCAGTTGAACAGAGAACCGACTCATAGCGATAACATATTAGACCTTCTGGTGACAAATAGACCCGAACTATTTGAAACAGTTAACGCAGAACAGGGAATCAGCGATCATAAAGCGGTTAGAGCATCGATGATTTTAACCGTAAATAAAAATATTAAAAAAGGTAGAAAGATTTTTCTGTTTAGCAAAAGTGACAAAAAGGAGATTTCAGGGTACTTGACAGCACAACACAAACGTTTTATCTCAAGTACAGATACTGTTGACGATCAGTGGAAGAAGTTCAAAACCTCGTACAATATGCATAAGATGAGCATGGGCCAAGCAAGATCGTAAGAGATGGAAAAGAGCCACCATGGTACAACAACCGAGTTGGAAAACTGCTAAGGAAGCAAAGGGTACTTCACAGCAAACATAAACATAGCCAAAGCCTTGCAGACAATCAAAAATACACGAAGCGAAATGTAGTGTGAGGAGGGCTATGCGAGAGGCGTTCAATGAATTCGAAAGTAAAGTTCTATGTACTTACTTGGCAGAAAATCCAAAGAAATTTTGGTCTTATGTCAAAGCGGTAGGTGGATCAAAACAAAATATCCAGACACACTGTGACCAAAATGGTACTGAAACAGAGGATGACAGGCTAAACGCCGAAATACTAAATGTCTTTTTCCAAAGCTGTTTCACAGAGGAAGACTGCACTGTAGTACCTTCTCTAGATTGTTGCACAGATAACAAAATGGTAGATATCGAGATAGATGACAGAGGGGTAGAAAAACAATTAAAATCGCTCAAACAGGAAAGGCCACTGGACCTGATGGGATACCAGTTCCATTTTGCACAGAGTACGGGAAGGAACTTGCCCCCCTTCTTGCAGCGGTGTACCGTAGGTCTCTAGGCGGGCGTAGCATTCCAAAAGATTGGAAAAGGGCACAGGTCATTCCCGCTTTCAAGAAGGGACGTCGAAAAGATGTGCAGAACTATAGACCTATATCTCTAACGTCGATCAGTTGTAGAATTTTGGACCACGTATTATTTTCGAGTATAATGACTTTTCTGAAGACTAGAAATCTGCTCTGTAGGAATCAACATGGGTTTCGAAAAAGACGATCGTGTGAAACCCACCTCGCGCTATTCGTCCACGAAACTCAGAGGGCCATAGACACGGGTTCCCAGGTAGATGCCGTGTCCCTTGACTTCCGCAAGGCGTTTGATACTGTTCCCCACAGTCGTTTAATGAACGAAGTAAGAGCATATGGACTATCAGACCAATTGTATGATTGGATTGAAGAGTTTCTAGACACCAGAACGCAGCATGTCATTCTCAATGGAGGGAAGTCTTTCGAAGTGGGAGTGACTTTGGGTGTGCCGCAGGGTAGTGTCGTAGGACCGTTGCTATTCACAATATATATATATATATATATAAATGACCTTATGGTTAGCATCGGAAGTTCACTGAGGCCTTTTGCGGATGATGCTGTAGTATATTGAGATGTTGCAACAATGGAAAATTGTACCGAAATGCAGGAGGATGTGCAACGAATTGACGCATGGTGCAGGGAATGGCAATTGAATCTCAACGTAGACGAGTGTAACGTGCTGCGAATTATTAGAAAGAAAAATCCTTTATCATTTAGCTACAACATACCAGGTCAGGAACTGGATGTAGTTAATTCCATAAATTATCTGGGAGTAGGCTTTAGGAGTGATTTAAAATGGAATGACCATATAAAATTAATCGTCGGTAACGCAGATGCCAGACTGAGATTCGTTGGAAGAATCCTAACTAAATGCAGTCCGAAAACAAAGGAAGTAGGTTACAGTACTCTTCTTCACCCACTGCTTGAATACTGTTCACCGGTGTGGGTTCCGTACCAGATACGGTTGATAGAAGAGATAGAAAAGATCCAACGGAGAACAGCGCGCTTCGTTACAGGATTATTTAGTAATCGCGAAAGCGTTACGGAGATGATAGATAAACTCCAGTGGAAGACTTTGCAAGGGAGATGCTCGGTAGCTCGGTACGGGCTTTTGTTGAAGTTTCGAGAACATACCTTCACCGAGGAGTCAAGCAATATATTGCTCCCTCCTACGTATATCTCGCGATGAGACCATGAGGATAAAATCAGATAGATTAGAGCCCACACAGAGGCATACCGACAATCTTTCTTTCCACGAACAATACGAGACTAGAATAGAAGGGAGAACCGATAGAGCTACTCAAGGTAACCTCCGCCACACACAGTCATGTGACTCGCGGAGTATGTATGTAGATGTAGATACAGATGTAGAAGGAGGCAGGCAGTTGGGTGCAGCTATTAATAGCAGAATCGGGCGAAGACAACTGGTTGATGTACCTTGGTGCGTACATACAGTGGTCAAACACAATCTGAAAAACTTGCAGTGGTGTTGCATGAGAGGTTGTGGTGAGAAACAATTGTTAAGAAAAAAATTCCGATCATTGCGCTGCCCCGAGTTATTTAGCATTAAAGTTAGCAAATCAGTTCGTTTTGCGTGCAAATTGAAGTATCTTGGCAAAGACAATGTCGCCAAACTAGTTCGTCAAACTGTAGTAGCTTTTGTTGAACTATCTTAAATTTATTACTTCCGAAAAAGCCATACTTTGTCTGGTAATGAGCATCTGAAGAAATGGAAGCGGACAGACCCATTTTAGTGCGTACAAGTGCTTAAGTTGTGCGCGCAACGAGGTGATTGCTAACTTCAACGCTAAATAACTCGGATGCGACGCAACGTATCGAATTCTTTTCCCTGACAGTTGTTGCTCGGCACAGTCTCTCCTACAATACTTGTACAAGCTTTTCACACTGATTCTGACGACCGTGTACTGACTTGAACCACCGTGGGGATAGCAGATGTTGGTGACTGAGAAGGAGTGCCTAAATTTGGCGGTATTTAACGTAACCAGATCCGCTGCCGTTCTGATACAGTAGCAGCCCTCTCCCCCTTCGTCAGTCCAGACCGCTGTATTGTCGATCACTTACATTTTTGAAAAAATCCCACTATGTATTTCACTGTTCAAAACATATGTACAGCATTCTCTAGTTCACCTAATTCTATATGCAGTTCAGCAGAAATCAATGTGCTCATTAATTAAAAATTAATTACGATTTTCTATTATTAACAAAATCTGTTGGTAATTGATGCACTGAGAGCTGAAGACAGATTGCACAAAGTAGATTCAGAATTCCTGTCTTGGCATTACTGCGTCGCTCGTCACGGTATTTTTGAACGTTCTGGAGCATTTGCTTTTCGGTAAAGCCTCTTTTTGCGTTGTTATTAGTTCATCCATTGAGTGAAGGTCAGATTACGAGGTATGATTTACGCTATGTGATCAAAAGTATCCGGACACCTGACTGAAAATGACTTACAAGTTCATGGCGCCCTCCATCGGTAATGCTGGAATTCAATATGGTGTTGGCCCACCCTTAGCCTTAATGACATCTTCCGTTCTCAAGGGCATACGTCCACTCAATTGCTGGAAGGTTTTTTGGGGATTGGCAGCCAATTATTCACGGAGTGCTGCACTGAGGAGAGGTATCGATGTCGGTCAGTGAGGCCTCGCACGAAGTCGGCGTTCCAAACTTTCCAAATGTGTTCAGTAGGATTCACGTCAGGACTCTGTTCAGGGCAGTTCATTACAGGGATGTTATTGTCGTGTGACAATACCGCCACAGGCCGTGCATTATGAGCAGGTGCTAGATGGTGTTGAAAGATGCAATCGCCATCCCCGAATTGCTCTTCAACAGTGGGAAGCAAGAAGGTGCTTAAAAAATCAATGTGCTGTGATAGTGCCACGCAAAAACGACAAGGGGTGCAAGTCCCCTCCATGAGAAACACGACCACACCATAACACCACCGCTTCCGAATACTACTGTTGACACTACACACATTGGCAGATGACGTTCACAGGGCATTCGCCATATCCACACCCTGGCATCGGATCGCCACATTGTGTACCGTGATTCCACACAACGTATCTCCACTGTTCAGTCGTTTACGCTCCTTACACCAAGCGAGGCATCGTTTGGCATTAACCGGCGTGATGTGTGGCTTATGAGCAGCCGCTCGACCATGAAATCCGTTTTTTATCACCTCCCGTCTAACTGTCATAGTACTTGCAATGGATCCGGATGCAGTATGGAGTTCCTGGCTATGGTCTGGATGGATGTCTGCCTATTACACATTACGACAGTCTTCAATTGTCGTCGATCTCTGTAAGTCTACAGACGAGGTCGGCCTGTACGCTTTTGTGCTGTACGTGTCCCTTCACGTCTCCACTTCGCTATCACACCGGAAACAGTGGACCTACGGATGTTTAGGACTTTGGAAATCTCGCATACACACGTGTGATATAACTGACACCCAGTCACCTGACTACGTTCGAAGTCCGTAAGTTCCGCGGCGCGTCCCATTCTGCTCTGTCAAGACGTCTAACGAGTACTGAGGTCGCTGATATGAAGTATCTGGCAGTAGGTGGCAGCACAATGCACCTAATATGAAAAAAAAGTATGTGTTTGGGGGTGCCCGTATACTTTTGATCACATAATGTAGCTAAGTTATTTCTGGACAGCAAGCACCTGCAATGGTTTAATTGGCCACAACAACAATGACCGTGTCACATTTTTGGAAATTTGTGGTAAGATCTTAGGATCAAGCTCCTGAGGTCATCGATCCCTAAGCTTACACATTTGTCAAACTCTCACATAACATCCGTGTTTCTTGAAAAGCAGAACCCCACTGCCATGTGCTGCTAGGGAGCTGGAATGCAGCTCCTATGGCCTGCTTTTCTCTTCTTCCCAGCATGTATGATCTGGACCCTCTATGGAGTATTTGGAATGTTCTGGGACGTTGCAAACGATGCTGTCGTGGCTATATAAGCGCAACAGATAGCCAGTACCTGCAGTTCATTTTGCTCCTATTCACGATGGCGGAGACAGCTTTCGTAAGCTCGAGTGTTATAAGTGACGCGGCTAAGAAACCGAGATGATACTGTTCAGGCAAAGCACGACGAAAGACGCTGAAGACACTGTTTTGTTTATTAGTGTTTGTTCGACACACAATACGGTCCATGATGTGCTGCAGTGTAATATTATCTGGAAGACAGATGTCACATCAGTTAACTGCTGAATTGAGAGATTGTCGTGTCTACAGCTGTGAAGAGTTCTCGTGTCGTTTTCAGGTCGAGAGTACTTGAATTACAGACGGATGTATTAGAGGAGACGAAATATGTGTGACTGTCACCAACCTGTAACGAAAAGCACGTGCGAGGAATGGCGTCATACCTCACTGTCAAAATCATAAATATATCATAGTAAGCAACCAGCAGGTAGAGTCATGTTTACTCTCTTTCTGGGAGCATTACATGGAAAGGAATTAATCGTGAGCAGTAATTCACGCTCAAACATTCTACGAAATCATCAGCGCCCTTCAGTGTGGGGTAAGCGAGGACTTCCGATGATAGGTGTTTTGTTGGAACACGTCGATGCTTATTACCATACGGCCGTTTCAGCCATAGGAAAAATACAGGACTTAAAATTTGACTGTCCCCGTACTCGCCAGATTACGCCCCGGAATTTCATGTGTACGGACGGCTCAAGGAAGGAGCGGGAGGACAGCATTTTAGAAGCGATGGAGAGGTGAAAGCCGCGTTTCACGAGGGGCTATACTCACAAGCGAAACAATTCTTCTCACGACGTATCCATTAACCTCCGAAGCGATTAAGTGCGTGCATTACACGCCACAGGTACCACGTCGAAATGTACGTATCTGTAATGTTTCCATAGTGCCTCATTTGTATGATAATGATTAATAAAGGTTTTAATTTCAATCTTATGCTTTTAGAGTAAACAGGCGACCTAGTAATGAAGAGAGAGGAGGATACCATCCATTTTATAAGAAGTGAGCCTTTGCGCCATTGAATTAGTAGACTGTTCTGTCTTGCGCCACTGGCGCAGGTGTAGTATCGAGTATCCCTCTTGCAGCCACATTGCCAATATCTATGAGGATGAGTTGGTATCTTTGGGCTGTGTCCTTAGAAGGACTTTGCTTTCCGATATATATACATGGTTCGCTGCCCCGAGAGGGAAGCACGAAGTTTGGAGATAGGCGGATGCGTGGCAACAAGAGGTGGTCACGAAGTCCGAGCGGCCGAAACCACGAACTGCGCAAGGAGGGCCTGCCCAGAGCGGAGATACCGGTGTACTTCACCGGGGTCATCGTCGACTACAAGCGGCAGGCCGACATCCCGTCTGTTGGTTGGCAACATTAGTGTTGGACGACCAAGCGTGGCCTGGCTGCCCCTTTCTACTTGGCGTTCATCGGCACCACTCGGTAACCGCTGCGACGCACTGTGGATCCATGGAGCTGCTTGCTGATAAAGGGGGGTAGCATTCTGTAATCCTCGTGTTGATTTGTTTCATTGTCTACCTGCCCTCATTATTTTCTGGTTTGCACCCGACCCTCAGAGTTTTACTTGGTCGGCTCTTTGGTCGTAGTATTGTACTAAGACGCATGTTGCCGTTTGAAAATTTGTCCCAGTCTTATATTGCCCTTCCTTTCTGTTCTGTACCAGATCATTAATGTTCTAATTAATTATCTCTGGGTTGTAACTACAGCCGGAACAATGGTACTGAGGCACAAGTTGCCTTTAAACAAAAGAGGGACCTTGTTGTTAGATTTAGCTGTTAACCGGTTCAATTCTTTGATTGTAATTCAATTTCTCAGTCATTAGTCATAATCTGAACAACCTGTTGCACTAAGCTGTTCGTTTGTGTGTGTTTCAAAGACCGGGTAATTATTGATGTATTTTAGCTGGATTTTGTGATTCTGCCTAGTGAATTCTCTTGTAATAAGTGTTCACAAGTAATGTTAATACGTTCCTTCAGAGCGGTCTTAATAACTGACAATCAGTTTAACTTTGAACATATTAACAGGCAATTGTCACCAGTGCTTTAGTGAAAATAAAATTGTCAGAAGGGACACATTGAGATCCAGTCACTCCTTGGTCGCCGATTGAAATTAAGACGTTGGTTGCTAGAAGTAAGTCTTGTCATTGTCATAGTGTTTGCTAATCTGTATAACCTTTAAGCACAGATGCACATCTTAACCCCGAACCTTTCGACATACAGCTGTCAAATTAAATGTTAAGTCATCTGTGCTGAGTAAGAATCACTCTTGTCATCAATGCTGCTTGTATAGATTTCTTGTGTTGCAGAAGGGCGTTTAATAAGACAGACTGTGTCCAGCGTGGTAGTAAACACCGCTGTTTCACCCGATAACGGGCGTGAAGCAGGTCAGACCGTCTTGTAATCACTGCAATATTGTTTGCTGTTTTGCAGTACTGCACTTCAGATTACTTTTGCAAAGATTAGAAGCTTATTTACTTAAGGTTTAAGGTCAAAAGAATTTTTCTAATTTATTAAAGAAAATTTTGTGGGAAAATGTTTCGATAACCTGTAAAACACACTTTATATATTGTTAAATATACAGGTAGGGTGAAAAGGAAGTTATGTTGGTGGGTCCTCCCTACCACGTTTTCCGTAATTCCAGTAAGTACCACGTATCAAGATCACGAAGAATGGGATGCCACGTTAAGCAGAAATAAAACAAACCTTTCCAGAAGTAGGAGAGCTTGGAAAGTGTTAGCTAACAGCAAGGATCGTCGCCGGCTGTGACGTTTTTTCGGCAGCAGTGGATACAGGTGCGGCGAGGTGGTCGAGAGCCCCACCTGCCGTCGGCTGCGCCTGGCCCACTGCCAGCGACTTGTAGATGGCGGTTAACCCGGCAATCCTAGCCAACATCACCGCCTAACATATCACTCCTGCTTCCCGTTGCGTTAGGAAAGAACATTAGAACTTTTTTCGTTTCTGAAGAGGAGACACGGTTCTTTTTCTGTCCTTTAAAGTTGCATTACCTACTTCAGTCAATTTTTTTATCCCCATATTTCAGTCCTGTATCGTCCTTGCGGGCAAATTATTCTAGAAAATATTTGTGTCGAGCAAGAGCAGCCAACATGAACTATAGAAGTGAAATTACCGTACGATCCGAACATAACATATGTCTGATCATCCTGTCCCTTCTCCTTGCCAGTGTTTTCTACATATTTATGTCCTCAGTGATCCAGCAGAGGAGATGCTTATTTCTTATCTTATCAATCTACCCAATTTTCAGCATCTTGCTGTAGCACCACGTTTCAAACGCTTCGATTCTCTTCTTTTCCAGTTTTCCCATTTCTGCACAACACTGTGTTCCACACGCGCATTCTCCGAAATTTCTTTCTCATTATTTTTTTTAAATACTAGCAGACTTCTATCAGCCTTCAACCAGGAATGACAGTCAGATTTCTATATCCTTCTTGATTCGCCTGTTATACGTTATTTTGCTTCTATGGTAACAGAATTCCTTCACTTCGACAGCTTCGTGCTCCCTACTTTTGATGTTTATCTTATCGTTTCTGCTTCTCCTCATCACTTTCGTCTTTATTCTGGTGTCTCTCAGTCCTAGTTCTGTGCTCAGTAGATCATTTATTTCTGTTTTTCCTTCAGTTATTTTTGGCTACCACTGAGAACATAAATGTCACAGCCAATCTCACTTTGGTATCTTTCACCATGAATATTATTCGCACTCTTGAACTTATCTTTTGTTTCCGAAGCTGATCTTGACTAGCTTCCGCCAGCCTACACAGGGTGAGTCTCTACCTGTTGCCACCTAGAATAACTCCGAAAGTATGATAGTAACTGAAAAGTTTGTGGGATAAATGTTGCATGAGACAACGTGGGCCATAATATGACGTTGGTTTTCGTTCCTAGGTGAGGTCGCGTCAGAGATACGAAGTCAACTTTTTTTTTTTTTTTTTTTTTTAATGGGATGCTATAGTGTGTTCTTCGGGAGGACGACGGTGTTCGATCCCGCGTCCGGCCATCCTGATTTAGGTTTTCCGTGATTTCCCTAAATCGCTCCAGGCAAATGCCGGGATGGTTCCTTTGAAAGGGCACGGCCAACTTCCTTCCCTAATCTGATGAGACCGATGACCTCGCAGTTTGGTCTCTTCCCCCAAACAACACACAACACACACTTATTTCCTGATAGTGGCTATCGAGACGAGTCCAATGATGTACACACAACAAGGTCTTTGAAGGTCAACGAAGGTCAAAAAGGTGGCATGGACGTCCGTTTACAGAAAGTGTTCTAACTGACGACCATTGGTATCAATGCAGTGCTGCAATCTTCTTACCGCGGATTGAGTGGTATTCCTTATCGCTTCGGCACTTATCGAAGCACATGCTCTGACAATTCTCTCTCGTATATCTTCCAAATAGTAAATATCCGCCGAATACGGCGTATCCATCTAACGTGCCATTAACATTTAAACACCATTCGACGGTTTCGCAGTACAATACTAATAGGAAAGGTAAGACTAGTATCGTCGAATCAAGCGAATGCGAATGATGTATTCCTTCGAAGAACAAGTCGATATGCTTCTCATTTACGGAGAATGCCAATGAAATTCAGAGAGAGCTAGAGACTTACACGCTGACAGATATCCTCAACGTACTCACCCTACACGTCTTAAATTTAAACATGTGTATAATAAATTGAGAACAACTGGATCTTTAACGCATCGGAAACATATCCGTCAAAGGAAAATTACTAACCAGGAAACGTAAATTGGTACTCTTGCCACTGTGGTTCGACATCCTTGTGTTAGTTCGCGTCAAATCGCAAGGGAATCTGGCATGTGCCAGAGTAGTGTTGTTCGTGTTCTACATCACCATAAATAACATCCTTACTATATCAGACTCCACCAGGAATTAACTGGTACGGATTGTATGCGTCGCATTGAATTCTGCTGATGGGCCATACTCTGCTTCAGAGGGCTGACACATTTATTAATTTGATTTTATTTACTGACGAAGCTACATTTACGAACCACGAAAATGTTAATTTGCATAACATACATTATTGTACAACTAAAAATCATGTTGTCTGCGTCAAGTTGTCCATCAAAAACAGTGGTCGGTGAATGTATGTATGGGATTCTGGAGGACAGAATTATAGGCCCTTATTTCATCGAAGGAAGTCTTAGTGGTAGGAAGTACACCACATTCCTGCAAGAAACATTAGGTCTGTTTTTGGAAGAAATACCTTTAGGATCAACGAACGGAATGTGGTATCAACATGATGGGTGTCCGGAATATTTTTCGCTGATGGCTAGAAATGATTTGCAGAGACAATTCGCAGATCGTTGGATTAGACGCGGAGGAGATGTGTCGTGGCCGGCTCGCTCGCCAGGCTTGACCGCTCTGGATTTTTTCTTGTAGGGATTCTTAAAAGACATTGTTTATAAAGAGTTCCAATTAGACGAGAAAGAATTGCCACAGCATGTGCTTCGATAAGTGCCGATATGATAAAGAATACCTCTCATCCACGATAAGAAGATGGCAATGCACCATTGATACCAAATGGCTCTGAGCACTATTGGACTTAACGTCTATGGTCATCAGTCCCCTAGAACTTAGAACTACTTAAACCTAACTAACCTAAGGACATCACACAACACCCAGTCATCACGAGGCAGAGAAAATCCCTGACCCCGGCGGGAATCGAACCCGGAAACCAGGGCGTGGAAAGCGAGAACGCTACCGCACGACCACGAGATGCCATTGATACCAATGGTCATCACTTCGAACACCTTCTGTAAATGGACGTTCATGCCACCTTTGTCACGTTCGTTGACGTTCAGAGACCTTATTGTTACACATCACTTGATTCGTCTCGATAGCCGCTATCAGAAAATGCGTACCAAACTATAGCATCCCATTAAAAAAGAAAAAAAGGTTGACCTTTGTCTCTGTGATGTGACCCCACCTAACAATGAAAACCAACGTCATATTATGGCCCCAGTTGTCCCATGCAACATTTGTCCCAAAAACTTTTCAGCTGCTATCATACTTTCGGAGTTATTCTAGGTGGAAACAGTTAGTGACTTACCCTGTATACCGGGTGCTGCTATTAAAGAGGTCCAGTGTGGGCTGTAATTGTCGTATGGCACCTTAAGTTGCTAGATATGCTAATGAGTTAATGCGGAACCGACTTACGCTGGGAAAAAATTAGTTCCAGTTTTGGTCATGAAGTGCACATCTGGCACTATGAATGCGACGAAGATGTACAGAAATGGTCCCATGTGTAATGGGTTAGGAACGGGACGTCAGCAGGGAACGTCAAACAAATGAGACGCCAAAATGTTGATTTTATAGTTAACTTCTGCCTTACACAGTCCGTTCAGAACGAACACCGGAGATGTTGAAGAGATGTTGAGAGCTGTTGCACCCCTTAACCTACGTAATCAACAGTTCTCGCAGAAATTCCTGTGGAATCTGATCAACGTGTTCCTATATACCGGCCTACCTGTGAAGACCAAACGTGTCCCTAGTAAACGCTTTCATTTAGATACCCCCCGAGCCAAGAGACACATAGATTCAGATTAGGTGATCTTGCAGGCCATGCATCTAGAAGATCTCTGAAGGTAACAAGTTCGTGGAAAGTTGTTTTAAGCAGATGCTTCACTGAGCGAGCGACGTGCTGTGGGCCCCATCTTGAATGAAAACAGTGTTTCCGAGACACTTGCGCTCTTCCAAAGCAGGAATCAATTGCTGTACAAGGAGGTCTCCATAAAGTGAAGATGTGTGGTTTAACAGCACCCCTTTGTCGGCAGTTCTGTTTATTTAATGTATCATGTAGTGTAAAATGAGCTTCCTTATACCACAGAATATGGCACGGCCACATGGCATCAACATCGACCCGCGTCAGAAACCGGAGATACAATTCAGAACGTTACTGCGGGCCGTGAGGTTTCAGTTGCTGAACCGTCTGGATATCGTACGGGTACCAGTATAAAATAGACAGGAAAACTTTCCGTAGCGATGATCATGAGATCGAAGACTCTCGTAATACGGCGCGAGCACTAGCACTACGTGGGGCACGTGACGCCCTGTCAGTTACACCAACACCAACACCAGTCTTGTCAATAACTTCCACCGTGTCAGGACACCCTCTTCCAGGTAAAATTTGCTTCCTTACTCCGCAGAATATTGCACGGCCACACGACATCAACTTCGATCCGTACCAGAAACCGGAGAGCCAGTTCAGAACGTACTTTCGAATTTCGTTATCATCTTCTTTGTTTAATGAGATTGGGGCTCTCCTCAGATCTTTCAGTCAAATGTTACTCCCTCAGTGCAGCACTATAATTGCTGCCGTTCACATAAAATAGTTAAACTAACAGTGCACGACCTTTCTTCTCTATAGCTATACTATTCACTCACGTATTGGCTTGTAAAATGGCAGCGTGGATGTCACACCGTCATACAAACAGGGCACAAAGTGATATTTGCACTTGGTGGCCACAAATGGAATTAATTAGTTTTTCAGCGTAAATCGTTTCCGCATTGACGCGTTAGCGTATCTATCACGTTTCACTGACATTCGATAATTATAACCCACGCTGGATCTCCGTGACTAACTGATTATATCCACCCGGCACAATTTCATGTAAAAGTACTGCCTATGGTGCCGAAAATAAGCCGTCGTCATTGACACATCTCGTAGAGAACTATGTACTGGAGACTGAAGGAACTTCATTTTACACAATGCGGCAATAAGCAAATGCAAATCATAAGAGAAAGGTAGGAACACTGGCATTTAGCAGCCCCATGATGACGATATCTCTAGTGAGGAATGAAAACATAATGCCTTCTCTGTGTACTGAGCGTTTCGAAAACTACGAGGATTGCACTGTAGTTCCTTCTCTAGATTGTCGCACAGATGACAAAATGGTAGATATCGAAATTGATGACAGCCGGCCGGAGTGGCCGAGCGGTCCGAGGCGCCACACTCTGGAACCGCGCTACCGCTACGGTCGCAGGTTCGAATCCTGCCTCGGGCATGGATGTGTGTGATGTCCTTAGGTTAGTTAGGCATAAGTAGTTCTAAGTCCTAGTGAACTGATGACTTCTGAAGTTAAGTCCCATAGTCCTCAGAGCCCTTTCGCACCATTTTTGTGAAATAGATGACAGAGGGAAAGAAAAACAATTAAAATCACTCAAAAGAGGAAAGGGCACTGGACCTAATGGGACACCAGTTCGATTTTACACCTACTACGCGAAGGAACTTGCCCCCTTCTTCCAGGGGTGCACCGTAGGTCACTAGAGGAGCGTAGCGTTCCAAAAGATTGGAAAAGCGTACAGGTCATCCCCGTTTTCAAGAATGGACGTCGAACAGATGTGCAGAACTATACACCTCTATCTCTAACGTCGATCAGTTGTATAATTTTGGAACACGTATTATGTTCGAGTATAATGACTTTTCTGGAGACTAGAAATCTACTCTGTAGGAATCAGCATGGATTTCGAAAAAGACGATCGTGTGAAACCCAGTTTGCGCTATTCGTCCACGAGACTCAGAGGGCCATAGGCACGGGTTCCCAGGTAGATGCCGTGTTTCTTGACTTCCGCAAGAAATTTGATACAGTTCCCCACAGTCGTTTAATGAACAAAGTAAGAGCATATGGACTATCAGGCCAACTTATGTGATTGGATTGATAACAGAACGCAGTATGTCATTCTCAATGAAGAGAAGTCTTCCGAAGTAAGAGTGATTTCAGGTGTGCCGCAGGGGAGTGTCGTAGGACTGTTGCTATTCACAATATACATAAATGGCTTTGTGGATAACATCGGAAGTTCACTGAGGGTGTTTTGCGGATGATGCTGTAGTATATCGAGAGGTTGTAACAATGGAAAGTAGTACTTAAATGCAGGAGGATCTGCAACGAATTGACGCACGGTGCAGGGAATGGCAATTGAATCTCAATGTAGACAAGTGCAATGTGCTGCGAATACATAGAAAGAAAGATCCTTATCATTAAGTTACAATATAGCAAGTAAGCATCTGGAAGCAGTTGATTACATAAATTATTGGGAGTAGGCATTAGGGGTGATTCAATATGGAATGACCGTATAAAATCAATCGTCGGTAAAGCAGTTGCCAGACAGATTCACTGGAAGAATCCTAACGAAATGCAATCCGAAAACAAAGGAAGTAGGTTACAGTACACTTGTTCGCCCACTCCTTGAATACTGCTCGCCAATGTGGGATCCGTACCAGATAAGGTTGATAGAAGAGAGAGAGAAGATCCAACGGACAGCATCGCGCTTCGTTACAGGATCACTTAGTAATGGCGAAAGCGTTACGGAGATGATAGATAAACTCTAATGGAAGACTGGGCTTTTGTTGAAGTTTCGAGAACATACCTTCACCGAGAAGTCAAGCAGTATATTGCTCACTCCTGCGTATATCTCGCGAAGGGACCATGAGGATAAAATCAGAGAGATTAGACAGCACACAGAAGCATACCGACAATCTTTATTTCCACGAACATTACGAGACTGGAATAGAAGGGAGAACCGATAGAGGTACGCAAAGTACCCTCCGCCACACACCGTCAGGTGGCTTGCGGATTATGGATGTAAATATAGACCTGGATGACTAGTCTTGCGAAGTTCACAAGCAGATTCAGGACTGTATAATATACAGATTCGAGTTTTCTTATTATCAAATGTCTAATACAGATGTGCGTGTAGTGAAGCAGAAATCCTCTCTAGATATTCCTGATGTATAATATCCACTACTCTTGTCACTTTTTCCTCATTACTTCCATTCTCTTTATCCAGAGTGTGGACATTTCAGCGGTGTCGTAATTCTCCTTCCTCAAGCGCACAGAGCGCTCCGACTTTTCGCTCGTGCGAATTTTCAAGCGCTACGCTACAAGCTTCAGGAAAAGGGAAATATATGGACTCGCGGCAGCGTATGCCTGACTTAATGGATCCCGCACACTCACTCTCTATCACGCACACACACACACACACACACACACACACACACATAGGCAACCACACACACTACACCAGACGCACAAGCGCTCTCTCTCGGCTGTAATATAAAACAGTAATGCGTAGTAAATTATTTGTGGCGTTCTTTGTCACCGAGCTTCCGCATTTTTTTGCGTACCCGAGCGCAGTAACGCACGTAGGCGGCTGCAGTACCACAAATATTACCGGCCGCTGCGCTGCGCAACGAAAATACGTGACGCACGTTGTCGCTTGTCACACCTCACACTGAAAACAAGCAGCAGCGGAGCTGATGTGTTGTAGACGACTCCAGTCGCCTAGAAGCGATTCCTATTAGCATCTGCAAGTACAGAGAGTAATCTATGTATCAGATTGTCTTCGCACCGCATACATTTACATCTCCACATCCTGATCGTCACAACTATAAGTGTACGCAGAAGAACAAGGTTTATTACGATCACTGTTTGCAGGAAGGAGAATGATTCCATACACATGAAATGATTAATCTTGAAACTTCGAGTGATCAACAGTAACTGCACTACCTGCTTACAAAATTTCCGTGTTTGTATGTTGCTTAACCGCCATGTTTGCGAAAACAAGCGTCCAGAACAACAACAACAGATCCTGAGAAATCAGTACCCAGAACAACCACCTCAGGCCGTAATAACGGCCTTGATACGCCTGGGCATTCAGTCAAACAGAGCTTGGATGGCGTGTACAGGTACAGCTGCCCATGCAGCTTCATCAAGAGTAGTGACTGGCGTATTGCGACGAGCCAGTTGCTCGGCCACCATTGACCAGCCGTTTTCAATTGGTGAGAGATCTGGAGAATGTGCTGGCCAGGGCAGCAGTCGAACATTTTCTGTATCCAGAAAGGCCCGTACAGGACCTGCAACATGCATTCGTGCATTATCCTGCTGAAATGTAGGGTTTCGCAGGGATCGAATGAAGGGTAGAGCCACTGTTCAAAGTGCCGTCAATGCGAAGAAGAGGTGACGGAGGCGTGTTACCAATGGCACCCCATACCATCACGCCGGGTAATATGCCAGTATGGTGATGACGAACACACGCTTCCAATGTGCGTTCACCGCGATGTCGCCAAACACGGATGCGACCGTCATGATGCTGTAAACAGACCCTGGGTTCATCCGAGAAAATAACGTTTTGCCATTGGTGCACCCAGATTCGTCGTTGAGTACACAATCGCAGGCGCTCCTGTCTGTAATGTAGCGTCAAGTATAACCGCAGCCATGGCCATGGTCTCCGGGCTGATAGTCCATGCTGCTGCAAACGTCGTCCAACTGTTCGTGCAAACGTCCCCAGCTGTTGACTCAGGGATCGAGACATGGCTGCACGATCCGTTACAGCCATGCGGGTAAGATGCCTGTCATCTCGACTGATGATGATACGAGGCCGTTGGGATCCAGCACGGCGTTCCGAATTACACTCCTGAACCCACCGCTACCAGCTGTCGCACTCGGTGACACTGCCGTTTAGAGCTCTCTTACATTACGATACGATATTGCAGTGCCTGTGGTATTCAGAAGAACGATGCCATTTACCCTCAGACTTACATGTCTGAAGGAACATTGCATCAGACAACTGAATAATGCAGTCACTGAAATATGGTATTTATTCCCCGATAGTGAGCACGTGGCTTTCCTTTTTTTTATTTACTTATTGTTCCGTGGGGCCAAATTAAGGAGAAGTCTCCATGGTCATGGAACGAGTCAATTCATGAAATTATAACACGATATTAGAAACAGATAAAATGAAGTATAAGAAACGTATTCCGGCGACAATACGTAAGTTTAAATAAAGAAAATCAACAATGTAACACCGGAATTTGCTTAATTTTTCAGCTCTTTCAGGAGCTCCTCGACAGAATAGAAGGAGTGAGCAATGAGGAAACTTCAGTTTAGACTTAGAAGTGTTTGGGCTACTGCTAATATTTTTGAGTTCTTGTGGTAGCTTATTGAAAATGGATGCAGCAAAATACTGCACTCCTTTCTGCACAAGAGTCAAGGAAGTCCATTCCACATGTAGATTTGAGTTCTGCCTAGTATTAACTGAGTGAAAGCTGCTAACTCTTGGGAATAAGCTAATATTGCTGACAACAAACGACATAAAAGAAAATATACACTGTGAGGGTAATGTCAGAATTCCCAGACTGTTGAATAGGGGTCTACAAGAGGTTCTCGAACTTACACCACATATAGCTCGAACAGCCCGTTTTTGAGCCAAAAATACCCTTTTTGAATCAGAAGAATTACCCCAAAAAGCAATACCATATGACATAAGCGTATAAATATATGCGAAGTAGAATACTTTTCGTGTTGAACTGCCACTTATTTCAGATACTGTTCTAATGGTAAATAAAGCAGCATTTGGTTTCTGAACAAGATCCTGAACATGGGCTTTCCACAACAGCTTACTATCTATCCGAACGCCTAGGAACTTGAACTGATCCGTCTCGGTTATAATATGTCCAATCTGTCTGATCAAAATATCGGCTCTTGTTGAATTGTGAGTTAGAAACTGTAAAAACTGAGTCTTACTGTGATTTAGCATCAAATTATTTTCCACAAGCCACGAACTTATTTCATGAACTACATTATTTGATAATGTTTCAATATTACACACAAGATCCTTCACTACCAAGCTGGTGTCATCAGCAAACAGAAATATTTTTGAATCACCTGTAATACTAAAAGGCATATCATCTATATAAATAAGAAACAGCAGTGGCCCCAGCACCAATCCTTGGGGAACGCCCCACTTAACAATGACCCATTGGGACTTAACATCACTACCACTCTCAATATTGCGGAGAATTACCTTCTGCTTTCTGTTCTTAAAGTAAGAGGCGAACCAATTGTAAGCTACTCCCCTTACTCCATAATGGTCCAACTTCTGCTGTAATATTTTGTGGTCAACACAGGCAAAAGCCTTCGTTAAATCAAAGAAAACACCTAGCGTTCGCAACCTTTTATTTAATCCGTCCAAAACCTCACAGAGAAAAGAGAATATAGCATTTTCGGTGGTTAAACCATTTCTAATACCAAACTGTACATTTGACAGCAGATTATGTGAATTTAAATGCTCCAGTAACCTTGTATATACAGCTTCTCGATAACTTTAGCAAACACCGATGGCATAGAAATAGGTCTATAATTGTCAACATTATCCCTGTCTCCCTTTTTATAAAGTGGCTTCACTACCGAGTACTTTAATCGGTCAGGAAACCGACCACTCCTAAAGGAAAAGTTACAGATTGGCTAAGTACTGAGCTAACATACATAGAACAGTACTTCAGTATTCTGCTAGATACCTCGTCATATCCATGAGAGTTCTTGGTCTTTAGCGATTTAATTATTGACTCAATCTCCCTCTTGTCAGTATCATGGAGGAGCATTTCAGGTAACAGTCTCGGAACACTTTTTTCTACGAGCTCTATATGATTCCCTGTTGGGACTAGGTTTCTATTTAGTTCACCTGCTATATTCAGAAAGTGATTATTAAATACTGTACATATATGTGACTTATCAGTAACACGGACATTCCCACTGTGCACTGATTCTATATCCTCGACCTGTCTCTGCAGACCAGCCACTTCCTTTACGGCTGACCATATGGTTTTAATTTTATCCTGAGACTTAGCTATTCGATGTGCATACCACATACTTTTTGTCTTCCTAATAACTTTTTAAGCACTTTATAATACTGTTCGTAATGGGCTGCTGCATTTAGATTTTGACTGTTTGTAACGTTTTGATATTATTTCCACTTTGTTCTACAGGATATTCTTATCTCTCTAGTCAGCCACGCAGGCTGCCTGTTTTTGCTAGTACCCTGTTTTGAACGTTCTAACGGAAAGCAACTTTCAAAGAGCACGAGAAAATTCTTGAGGAAAGCATTATATTTATCGTGTACTGTATCAGCACTATAAACATATTGCCACTCTTGTTCCTTGATAAGATTTACAAAGGTCTCTACAGCAACTGGATGAGCTTTCCTAAAAAGTTGATAACTATATTTAACATGTGTCGCAGCACAAAAATCTTTTAGAGTTAAAACTTGTGCATCATGATCTGAAAGGCCATTCATCGTTTTACTAACAGAATGCCCTTCTACTAATGAGGAACGAACAAAAATGTTGTCTATGGTTCTTCTACTGTTCCCTTGCACTCTCGTTGGAAAGAATACGGTTTGCATAAGATTATATGAATTAAGGAGGTCTACCAGCATCCTTTTCCTTGCACAATCACTTATACAATTAATATTGAAGTCACCACATATATCAAACTTTTTGTATTTCCTATAAAGTGAACCAAGAACCTCCTCTTGCTTTAGCAAAAATGTAGTGAAATCAGAGTCTGGAGATCTATAAATAACAACAGTTAGGAGTTTAACTCCACTAAATTTAACCACACCTGCACAACATTCAAACACCTTTTCAGTGCAGTACTTTGAAACATCAATTGACTCAACTGGGATACCGTTTTTCACATACATGGCTACCCCCCACACCGCAAAGAGTTCCCAGAAAACCTGCCAACCAATCTGTATCCTAGTAAAGGAAGCCTCTGAATTATCTCCTTATTTAAGAAGTGTTCAGGTATACCAATAATTTCAGAGTCAACATCTATAAGCAGTTCACTAACTTTATCTCTAATACCTTGTATATTTTGATGAAATATACAAATTCCCTCATTACTCGGATACCCAACTTTGTCGAAAGTGGTTTCTTTGTTCAATAGAAATGTCTCCCCCGTACGTGGATATTCATAATGAATGTAACAGTGCAGGTTCTAGCCACACGTTTGAAGACATATGGAAGTATTGAACTGGCCGTGAGACCTAATGATAAGGCACCGCTCGCTATAAGCGGGAAATGCGGGTACGAGACCCGTTCAGATACAATTTTTTATGGTGATTATTCCATTACACAGGTAATGGTTGTCCATACTCGCAACTGCGAATACATTTCATGCATCCCTTACATTAAAGGATGGGCTCAACGTTACGGTCTCGTTCAGACTCCAGAGTCTGCGCCAGACCGTACAAAAGTAATCATTGTCGTAGCTCATGGTGGGCAACATGCCCATACCGTTTGGACTGGATTGGTGCAGCTTTTTTTACGACTATCAGTGTACATAGCACGATCCAAGCATGGTGGGTCGGAGGGTACTCCTCACGCCTCCTTTCCATTTGCGAGCCCCATGTGCGAAGAACAACTTTCGGTAAGCGTCCTAATGATCTTCAGTTTCACTTCATGAGATATATGTGGAATGAAGTTACAATATTTCAGACTCTTTTTTTCGAACGTGCGCTCTCGGAATTTTAACAGTAAACTACTTTGTGACTGATTTAAATTGGAAATTTGTGGTAAGTTCACTGGGACCAAACCGCTGAGGTCATCGGTCCCTAGGCTTTCACGCTACTTACTCTAACTTAAACTAACTTACGCTAATGACAACACGCGCACACACCCATGCCCAAGGGAGGACTCATACCTCCGGGGGGGTAGGGGCAGGGGGGGCGGGAGGGGGGCGGTGTCGCGCGGACCGTGGCAAGACGCCCTAGACCGCACGGCTACGGCACACGGCAACTGATTTAATTTCTCGTTTTGGTGTGTGTATACCTTTTGGGTTTCTAGTATAATCAGTTGTTAGCTGGCTTATCACAAAATGTGAGAATAATTTTTAGGCTCTACGGATGTTGGTGATCTCTGTACTACCGATGCAGTCACTCATCTGCAAGCTGCATCATGAGTAGATACGAAATCATGAACTGATCGATTTTAAAATAATGCTTTGAGGTTCATATGGTCCTTAACGTGGCAGTAGTCCCATTAGGTGCGACTGCGAGATCACAGAGAATTAGATGACATTGTAAATGTAATGATATGCACCAAAAGTCTAATTCTGTGCTGTTATAGACAATGGGTTTGTTACTCGAAGAGAACTCAAGTAAATGGAGACAACTTTTGCAAGTTTAAAAAGTATCTAAACCTTTATGAGCCTTCGAGCGTTCTCTCCACCGATAGCAAAAGCCATTATGTCGCCTTCTGGTACCTTGCTTCACCTCAATGGTCATATTTTGATTTTACTCGCAGAGCCACTTTCCACGAAGAACGTCTCAAAGCCCCCAATTTTCCAGACGTCTTCTAAGTTCCTGTTTGGTTTCGCATGTTCTGGAAGTAGATAAAACTTTTTCACCAAAATTGAAGTGGTCATTCTCTTCTACCGCCAAAGATATGTCGTACGGTCACTATTGCCTCGTATGTTCCTACATTTCTACGGAACCCAAAATCATCTTCCCCGAGGTCGACTTCTACCAGTTTTTCAATTTGTCTCTAAAGAATTCGTGACAGTATTTTGCAGCCGTGACTTATAAAACACTTACTTTGGTAATTTTCACACCTGTAAGTACCTGATTTTTTGGAATATGTATTATTGTCTTTTTAAAGTCTGAGGGTATTTCGCCTGTCTCAAACATCCTGAGCACCAGAAGGAAGAGTTTTGTCGTGGCTGGCTCTCCCAAGGCTATCAGTAGTTTAAACGGAACGTTGTCTATTCCCGGGGCCTTGTTTCGACTTAGGTCTTTTAGTGCTCTCAAATTCTTCGCGGAGTATCATATTTTGCGTTTGATTTTCATCTGCGTCCTCTTCCATTTCCGTAATATTGCCGTCAAGTACATCCCCCTTGTATAAACCCTCTATAATCTCCTTCCACCTTTCTGCTTTCTTGATGTTCATACAGGTGAGTCCCTTTTCTCGAAATGTCTCTTTAATTTTTCTGTAGGCGGCATCTATCTTACCCTCGTGATATATGCTTCTACAATCTAACATTTTTCGTACAGCCATTCCTGCTTAGCCATTTTATCTCATTTTTGAGACGTTTGTATTCTTTTCGCCTGCTTCATTTACTGCATTTTTATATTTTCTCCTTTCAACAGTTAAATTCAATATCTCTTGTGTTACCCAAGCATTTATACTATGTCTTTTTACCTACTTGATTCACTGCTGCCTTCACTATATCATCTCTCAAAGCTACCTATTCTTCCTCTACTGTATTCCTTGCCCCTGTTTCTGTCAATCATTCCCTAATATTCCCTTTGAAACTCTATACAGCCTCCGGTTCTTTTAGTTTATCTAGGTTCCATCTCCTTCAATGCCTACCTTTCTGCAGTTTCTTAAGTTTTAATCTACAGTTCATAACCAATAAATTGCGGTCGGAATCCACATCTGCCCCTGAAAACCTGTTACATTTTAAAACCTGGTTCCTAAATCTCTGCCTTGCCATTATACAATCAATCTGAAACCTTCCGGTGTTCCCATGTTTCTTCCTCGTAGAACCTTCTTTCATGATTCATAAACCAAGTGTCAGCAATGATTAAGTTATGCTCTGTGCAAAATGATGCTAGGTGGATTCCTCTTTCATTCCTTATCTCAGTCCATATTCATCTACTACTTGTCCTTATCTTCCTTTTCATACTACCGAATTCCAGTCTGCCATGACTATTAAACCTCAATATTTTCCTTTACCTCGTCATACGTTTCTTCAAGCTCTTCATCATCTCCGGAGCTAGTTGGCATATAAACTTGTACTACTGTAGTAGGTGTGGGTTTCGTGTCTATCTTGGCTGCAATAATGCGTTCACGATGCCGTTCGTAGTAGCTTTCCCGCGTTCCTACTTTTTGTTCATTATTAAACCTGCTCCTGCATTACCATTATTTGATTTTTTATTTACAACCCTGTATTCACCTGACCAGAAGTCTTGTTCCTCTTGCCACCGTACTTCACTAATTCCCACTATAACTTCAACACAACGATTTCCCTTTATAAATTTTCTACCCTACCTGCTCGATTAAGGGATCTAATATTCCACACTCTGATCCGTAGAATGCCAGTTTTGTTTCTCCTGATAACGGCGTCCTCCTGAGTAGTCCCGCCCGGATATCCGAATGGGGGTATATCTTTCCTCCGGAATATTTTACCCAAGAGGACGCCATCATCATTTAACCATACAGTAAAGCTACGTGCCCTCGGGAAAAATTACAGCTGTAGCTTCTCCTTGCTTTCAGCCGTTCGCAGTACCAGCACAGCCAGGCTGTTTTGGTTAATGTTGCAAGGCAAATTCAATTTATCATCCAGATTGTTGCCCCTGCAAAAATTTGCTGCCCCTCTTCAGGAACCACACGTTGTAGTGATAGTAGCGTGTAGGTAATAACGCTTTTGTCCTCGTCTCGTGGGTCAAGGCGAGTATGGTAACCCTTACCTAAACTATTTCGGTAATACTCAAGTGTTGAAAACTGATCCGAGTTCGCTGATAAATTTTTCTCGTAATAGCAACACTTCCTCATGTAGTAAGGGTACACACCTTGCGTTCCAGGGCTGTGTTGACACTTGTGGCCACGACTACGAGCTGCGAAAGTAACAGAACATTAATGATGTGTATGAGTTGTTTGTACATTACTTAGAGACAGATCAACTAACGATGCAATGAATTTCCCTTGGTGCCTTAATGTTTGATCTGACCCATTTTCACATCATCTAAGAACATTGCTTTAGTATTTTTCGAATTCTTAATGACTTCGTCAAGTTCTTCCATGGCTATTCTAAATGTGAGATTTCTAGTCTCGATATCCGTTTGTAATTCCTTTGCTATATTTATGGGGCCCACATATTTCATTTCGCCGAGAGCTGATGAGCAATACGATGATGTTCCGAGGTCCTATCTCGGATGCAGTATTCTATCTGTACAATAGCGTCCAAGAGTTTGGCTAGTTCATAATAGGTTGAAGACTTTATGGGGGGAAGTCAGACGATTTAGTTTTTCTACCATTAAGCCATTCAGCTACATCTCTCTATCAGATGGCTTAGCCTAAACAGAGAATAAAATTTACATAACGCAAATTAAGTTTACATCCAGTAACATAATTTATGTTCATTCCACATGCTTGGAGTCCAGTTTATGGTGATCGTCTTAACCGTTGTTTACTGCTTCCAGGAAAAGGTGTCAGTCTGCTACAAACGAAATTAAGTTGTGTACTTACATAATAAATTGTTAAGGACCACTAAGTATTTAATCAAATTACGTATTCACGAAAATTTAAATTTCGTTGGCTGAAGGAGGAAAATGCTGGTATTAGCAACTCTGTAATTTAGGAATTTCGCAAGTTACTAACCTTGAGATCTTAACTGTACAGAATTAAGTTAGGAGAAAACTTACAACACTGGTGTCTTCTTAAGATTTCATTGCCCATTTTCGGTCTGACAGTTTAAAGAAGAGATAAGACGCAGGTGCAATATACTAATCCTCCATCCAGCTACAACCCCACAGCTAATACAACCATGGCTTCATACGGCGGTTGCATCACCGCTGCGCCAGCGAGCCGCTCCTCTGTTGTCTGCTCTGTCACAGTGATGGCTGATACGGATAATTTGCGACATAAAATATGATATTAATTGCATTTTCTCTGTGGTACGATCTTACCAGACTCAAAACTTTGATAACCCGATGTCGCACCGTATGACTCAGGTTATTTAGTGCAGCTGACAAGGAAAAAGCAAGTGAATTTAGTTAGGTAATTCTGTGTCATCCCAGGAAGTAAAGCTTCGAACACAATGTTGAAAACATATAATTCAATGCTGCCAAATACACTAGCCACGTGAATAATACGTTTGTACAGGCGATGGTTTCCCTGAGTATGCTTGGAGGTGAGGCGTATAGCTCGCGTCTTAAAGATGAGTTGACCCAAGAGCGAAAATCAAAAATACTGGCTAGTGACTATTAGTCTCATTTCTGTAACTAGACTTAGAGGGTAGAGTATAGATAGTAATAACGTTCATATACATGGGTTGCACATTGAAAATCATAGCCCAGAAGCTGTCATAATTATTACTGTTTTTCTTTCTTCGGTGTACTACAAGCAGTGTCTACCGTAGTTGTAGTGTAAGCAATAGGAGAACTTAACACATTTTTTGATCTTTATAGACTTGAAAAATGTATTTCCTGAGAATACTGGCATTGGCCTACACCAAAATAGTGGAATTCAAATGAGATGACAACAACATTGAATTGATTGCAACTGAACATCCGCAGATAATTTCCGTATGCAACAACTAATAAAAACCCTCAAATCATTGAACAGAACTGTGGACAGAAACAGTGTACCGAAAATACGCTGCAAAGACAGCAAGTAGTATAAAAAGGAACACAACAAGTTAACAGTACAGTCTTCAATATTTTATTCTAAAGCAAAACTGTCATCCACTCTATAACAATCAGACGAACGAAGAGTAACTTCCACCTGTAATGTTTACAAAACCATCATTGCTGCTGCTACGTTCGTAAAAACGAAAGTCTTCTGATGAATAAGCTGCTCAGTTTTCAGTACGCTTGTACTTGTACCTATTGGAACGTGGGCACATTTGCAAAGCAATGCTGCAGCCAGTGCAGTTTTAGTTACTTTATTGTCTAATGGTTTCGTATTAACGACTTATCTAGGCAATCATAATACGGTTACGAAAATAATCGAGGAGCAATTACTAGAGCAGATAAGGTTATGTGGCAATTTGCAAAATAGGTTAGCGTTCATTGTTTGATCTCAGCCCTTGAAGCGTTCAAGATGTCCCAAAACTTTCATAAACCCCGTACTCTGCCGTATGAGTTCCATAATGCCTTTAAGATAGCTCCGGAGGAGGTTTACTTGTCTGTCGTTCTCCAACAATTTTAAAAAATGCTAAAATGTTTGTGAAATCTTATGGGGCTTAACTGCTAAGGTCATCAGTCCCTAAGCTTACACACTACTTAACCTAAATTATACTAAAGACAAGCACACACACCCATGCACAGGGAGGACTCGAACCTCCGCCGGGACCAGCCGCACAGTCCATGACTGCAGCGCCTGATGGTTCAAATGGTTCAAATGGCTCTGAGCACTATGGGACTTAACAGCTGTGGTCATCAGTCCCCTAGAACTTAGAACTACTTAAACCTAACTAACCGAAGGACATCACACACATCCATGCCCGAGGCAGGATTCGAATCTGCGACCGTAGCAGTCGCGCGGTTCCGGACTGCGCGCCTAGAACCGCGAGACCACCGCGGCCGGCGCAGCGCCTGAGACCGCTCGGCTAATCCCGCCCGGCAAACAATTTTTAAGTGAAAAAATTTGGATAAGTGACTAGTGCTTAACCATAATGACTAATATCCATAAAAACTGACGATATCCTGGATGAAATCACCGTGGACAGAGTTCTTTATTTATACGGACGACCAGTTTCGCAACATTTTAGTTGCATCATCAAATGGAATTTGTACTAACTGATAGACAAAAACTCATGTAAGGCAAGATACATAGCTAAAATAAGTGAATACGATGTGAAAACACAAAATTGTGTTCCGATCGAGAAAAGAGAAAGGGATGACCCAGTGTTCATCAAATGGTTCAAATGGCTTTGAGCACTATTGGACCCTAGAAGTTAGAACTACTTAAACCTAACTAACCTAAGGATATCACACATATCCACGCCCGAGGCAGGATTTGAACCTGCGTCCGTAGTGGTCGCGCGGTTGCAGACTGTAGCGCTTAGAACCGCTCGGTCACTCCGACCGGCAGTGTTCATCTTCAGTAACTGTTGCAAACGTAACAGCATAGCATAGCTAACCGAGAAAGCTTCCGTAATGCCTAGAAAGTATGAAGCATACGTAGAAGAAATTCCTAATAAGCAACTACCAGGAAGGTTAAATACCAATAAATTCCGCTCACCACGAGTGGCAGTATCACATAAGCTATCGGGGTCAACATATACCACAATATTGATCAAAGCACAGAACGTATATGATCAATGCGGCATAATCTGAAATCTGAGCAGCTAACGGTCCCTAATTGCTCTAAAATAGATTGAAAAACATACTAGCAAAGACACGGTTATTCAATCTAAAATTAACAAGACGGTAAGCTGCCTCGGAACGAGTATTGGTGATACACAGCAACGGAATGTATTTAGCTTTCTTGCGAGATCACCGTCCTCTGTCAATGAAAGTGTTCTCAACTATGATTAAAATTTTTGCCCTTCAGTTTGTAATTTCACTGGTACTTGTTTTAATGATAGAGAAAGTGTGCTGTTAGAAAGAGGTTTGGCTCACAATGTTAATCACAGGATCTCAGAATAACAGTTGAGTTCCATTATCGATGATGTTCACGGTAGTTCGCAACGAAGTATCGATTGGTGTGAATAAGATAATTAATAAACTCTGTGTGACCAAGAAAAAGTCCAAATCAAATTGTAGGACAGCTACTGAGTAGACTACGTAGAACTTTAAATAGCATAAATAAAAAACATAGCCAACCAGGGTGCAATTATACATACTGACAAGGGAAAAATTGCTGCTGCTTTAAAATAAAGCCATTATGTTGTAAACTTCCATCAATTTTTTTCATTATAGTCAAATATAAAAGCGTGGAACTGACCGAAATGCCAGACATTTGGCAATTTGAAGAAAGACAATTCTATTAACGTGTTTCCAGTAAAAAGCAAGTCCTAAATCCCATGAACCCATTGGCTCATAAATTACGTGCTACAATTAAGGTACATAAGGAACCGAAGCCTGTAAGACTGGTTGTTAACAAGAGTGGAGGTGCATACCATTTGTTGTTGTGGTCTTCAGTCCAGAGACTGGTTTGATGCAACTCTCCATGCTACTCTATCCTGTGCAAGCCTCTTCATCTCCGAATAACAACTGCAACCTACAACCTTCTGAATCTGCTTAGTCTATACATCTCTTGGTCTCCCCTTACGATTTTTACCCTCCATGCTTCCGTCAAGTAGTAAATTGGTGATCCCTTGATGCCGCAGAACATGTCGTACCAACCGATCCCTTCACCATGATAGAGGAAGGTTGTACGCATCTTTGAGAGAAATCTTAGACGCCGTCGAAATGTTTAGAAATTATGCAATTTCGAAGAAGTCACCCTCTAATCCTGCTGCGCAGTGTCGATATAAGTCACCACAGGAAGTGGCAGAATTCAGATAATAAAAGAGTGCAAAAAGTAGATGAAGTAGAAAGAAGATATGAGACACGCATATGAAGATCTGCAAAGCACAGCCAAACGACAAAACACCTAAGACCGTGTGTCAGATAAGACGACAGACGAAATATTAGGGCAAAGTTTATTATAGGTTTTTGCTTCAAAGACAACATCTAGAAAGAGAAACGCAAGTCACAGAAACAAGATCTACGACTGGGGGTAACGTGTATGTGAGAGAATATTAAATAGCTCCGTTGGTATGTCGATATTTCGCTGATTTCACACTCTAACATTTCTCAGTAACAGGTAATCCAGTTTATGTTTACGATTTTCATAAATAACCTACACACAGGAGGCAACCTAAGTTCCCTTCTGCCATCTCTGTCAACTATTAGTGTAGTGACTTGGAAATGTGATTCTCGTCTATAAACGCTGCTGAAATCAGCTTGTATCGTACGAGGAATTAACGATCCGCTACGACACTCTCGCACTGATATAGCATTAAAGGCCTTCAAAAAAATTATTCTTATAGGCTCAGATTTTTTTCATATAGTGCCAGGCAAGAAGATTCTGAGAACCGTATGTGATTAATACTAAGTTTCAATCAGCAATTTTGCAATAGAGATCAGGGAAACTGTATTACACAATGTGCCCCTGACTTGTTACTCCTACAGTCTTTAATGTGAATGAAAGCATAGCATGGCGCAGAGATTAATATACCAGATTCGTATTCGAGAAAATTGAGGCTCAAATAACAGTGCGACTAGTACGGTTCATGTTTTCCGTGACTTCCCTAAAACAGCAGAAACAAACGAGGACATGATATTTTGAAAACATGTCATTCTGTTCCTCCTTTATGACTACCATAAACTTCGTGTAATGTTTCAGGTTTTCTCGGTGAAACTGATGATTTAGTTTCAAATAAGCTCGTTGCTGACGAGACAGACGCTAACCTTCTTCTTACGAAAAATGGTGACAAAGTACCACAGACACATTTGTTGAAGCGCCACTGAAACAACTTTGAAAATCAAAATACCAAATATGCAAACACAAATCAGTTTTCATTTTTACGCTGCCACGCGAATAAAAAACGATTGTGAAAACACACTTGACATCTTAGCAGCAAATAATCCTGAGTTAATAATGAGCATCAACACCAATTCAGGGATTAGTGAACACAGGGTTGTCATAGCGAGATTAAGTACTGTAATCCCCAAATCCTCGAAAAATAAGCCAAAAATATACCTGTTCAAAACAACAGATAAAAATTCACTTGACGCCTTCCTGAGAGACAATGTCCACTCTTTCCAAATTAATAATGTAAGTGTAGACCAGATGTGGCTCAAATTCAAAGAAATCGTATCGGCAGCAATTGAGAGATTTATACCAAATACATTGACAAACGACGGAGCTGATCCTCCTTGGTACACAAAACGGGTTACAACACTGTTGCAGAAACAACGAAGCAAACATGCCAAATTTAAGCAGACGCAAAATCCCCAAGATTGGAGATCTTTTACAGAAGTTCGAAATGTAGGGCGGACTTCAATGCGAGATGCCCATAACAGTTTCCACAACGAAACTTTGTCTCGAAACCTGGCAGAAAATCCAAAGATATTCTGGTCGTATGTGAAGTATGTTAGCGGCAAGAAACAATCAATGCCTTCTCTGCACAAAGGAGATACTATCGAAGACAGTGCTGCCAAAGCAGAGTTACTAAACACAGCCTTCCGAAATTCCTTCACAAAAGAAGACGAAGTAAATATTCCGGAACAACTGCCAACATGAGTAACGTAGAAGTAAATATCCCCGGAGTAGTGAAGCAACTGCCAACATGAGTAACGCAGAAGTAAATATCCCCGTAGTAGTGAAGCAACTCAAATCACTTAATAAAAGCAAGTCTTCTGGTCCAGACTGTATACCAATTAGGTTCCTTTCAGAGTATGCTGATGCATTAGCTCTATACTTAAAAATCATATTCAACCGTTTGCTCGACGAAAGATCCGTACCCAAAGATTGTAAAGTTGCACAGGTCGCACCAGTACTCAAGAAAGGTAGTAGGAGTAACCCACTAAATTACAGGCCCATATCGTTAACGTCGATATGTATCAGGATTTTGGAACATACATTGTGTTCGAACATTATGAATTACCTCGAAGAACACTGTCTATTGACACACAGTCAACATGGGTTTAGAAAACATTGTTCCTGTGAAACGCAACTATCTCTTTATTCACTTTAAGTGTTGAGTGCTATTGACAAGGGATATCAGATCGATTCCATACATCTGGATTTCCGGAAGGCTTTTGACACTGTACCACACAAGCGGCTCGTAGTGAAATTGCGTGCTTATGGAATATTGTCTTAGTTATGTGACGGGATTGGTGATTTCCTCTCAGAGAGGTCACAGTTCGTAGTAACTGACGGAAAGTAATCGAGTAAAACAGAAGTGATTTCTGGCGGTCCCCAAGGTAGTGTTACAGGCCCTTCGCTGTTCCTCATATATATAAACGATTTATTGAGACAATCTGAGGAGCCCTCTTCGGTTGTTTGCAGATGACGCTGTCGTTTATCGACTAATAAAGTCATCAGAAGACCAATATAAACAGCAAAACAGTTTAGAAAAGATATCTGAATGGTGCGAAAAGTGGCAGTTGAACGTAAATAACGAAAAGTGTGAGGTCATCCACATGAGTGCTAAAAGGAATTCGTTAAACTTCGGTTACACGATAAATGAGTCTAGTCTAAAAGCCGGAATTTCAACTAAATGGCTAAGTTTTACAATAACAAACAATTTAAATTGGAAGGAACACACAGAAAATGTTGTGGGGAACGCTAACCGAAGACTGCGTTTTATTGGCAGGACACTTAAATGTAACAGACCTACTAAGGAGACTGCCTACACTACGCTTGTCCGTCCTCTTTTAGAATACTGCTGAGCGGTGTGGGATCCTTACCAGATACAACTGACTGAGTACATTGAAAAAGTTCAAAGAAGGGCTGCACGTTTTCTATTATCGCGAAATATGGGAGAGTGTCAAAGAAATGGTACAGGATTTGGGCTGGAAATCATTAAAAGAAAGGCGTTATTCGTTGCGACGGATTCCTGTATCATTTCTGTGACACTTTCCCCCCTATTTCGCGATAATACAAAACTTGCTGCATTTCTTTGAACGTTTTCGATATACTCCGTCAGTCCTATCTCGTAAGGATCCCATACCGCGCAGCAGTATTCAAAAAGAGGACGGACAAGCGTAGTGTAGGCAGTCTCTTTAGTAAGTCTGTTACATTTTCTAAGTGTCCAGTCAATAAAACGCAGTCTCTGGTCAGCCTTCCCCACAACATTTTCTACGTGTTCCTTCCAATTTAATTTGTTCGTAATTGTAATACCTAGGTATTTAATTGAATTTACGGCTTTTAGATTAGACTGATTTATCGTGTAACCGAAGTTTAATGAGTTCCTTTTAGCACTCATGCGGACGACCTCACACTTTTCGTTATTTAGGGCCACTTTTCGCACTATTCAGCTATTTTTTTCTAAATCGTTTTGCAGTTTGTTTTGATCATATTCTGACTTTATTAGTCGATAAACGACAGCGTCATCCGCAAACAACCGAAGACGGCTGCTCAAATTATCTCCCAAATCGTTTATATAGATAAGGAACAGAAAAGGGTCTATAACACTACCTTGGGGAACGCCAGAAATCACTTATGTTTTACACGATGACTTTCCGTCAGTTACTACGAACTGTGACCTCTCTGAGAGGAAATCACAAATCCAGTCACATAACTGAGACGATATCCCATAAGCACGTAATTTCAATACGAGCCGCTTGTGTGGTACAGTGTCAAAAGCCTTCTGCGAATCCAGAAATACGGAATCGATCTGAAATCCCTTGTCAATAGCACTCAACACGTCATGTGAATGAAGAGCTAGTTGTGTTTCACAGGAACTATGTTGACTGTGTGTCAATAGACAGTTTTCTTCGAGGCAATTCGTAATGTTCGAACACAATGTATGTTCCAAAATTTTGATACATATCGGCGTTAACGATATGGACCTGTAATTTAGTGGATTACTCATACTACCTTTCTTGAATATTGGTGTGACCTGTGCAACTTTCCAGTCTTTGGGTACGGATCTTTCGTCGAGCGAACGGCTGAATATGATTGTTAAGTATGGAGCTAAAGCATCAGCAAACTCGATATAAACCCGTCCAGGCAATAGCAGCTTCACCTGGCGAGGAATGACTGCTACTCAGACACACACATGGTGGATGTAGTATCACTGAGCGAGCTGTCAGTGTTAGAATTGGGAAGGCGCCCCATCTATCTGAGTTTGGCCGTGGCAGATTGTGATGGCCTACATGCTCGACACGAGCATTCGAAAACCGCACGACTTGTCAGGTGTTAGAGGAGTGCTGTGGTGGGTGTCTTTAGCACTTGGCGAAACCAAGCTAAAACTACGTTATGGTGTCGTTGGGTTGAGCGGTCACCAGTCGTTACAGATGTCGAAGTCGTACACGGGGCAGAGTGGTGAAACAGGACAGGTGGCGAACTGTGGTTGAAGTAACATCAGACTTCAATGCTGGGCAGAATACAAGTGTATCTGAACACACAGTGCGCAGAACACTCCTAATTATGGGCCTCCACTGTGGATGACCCAATAATCTGCCAATGTTAAGACCATGACGTTGACAACTACGAATGAAATAGGCACGTGACCATGGTCACTGGACATTGGCGCAGTGGCAGAGCGTTGCTTGGAATGATGATTCACGATACCTTCTTTATCATGCAGATGAAAGAACACAAAACCGTTATCTTCCGGGGGAATGGCTCCTTGAGACTTGCACTGCGGGACGGAGAGAAGCTGCGGCGACTCCATTATACTCTGGTTAACATTCACGTGGACATCCATGAGTCTAGTGGTGCTCGTGCAGAGCACCATGACGGTCACGAAGTATCGTTCACTGGTTTCAGATCACGTAAACCCTTTCATGCGATCTTTCAGTAAGATAAGGCGCAGTCTCACAAGGTCAGGAGTGTGATGGAATGGTCCGACGAACACAATGGCGAGTTCCAACTGATGTGCGCTATTCTGAACCCCACAACTCGCCAGATCTGGACCCGATCGAACACATCTATAGTGTGTTTGAACGTGGCGTCAGAGCTCATCGCGTGGCTGCGAAATGACTTCCCTACTCAACTCCTACATAGTGTTTTCCTTCAGTTGAGTGGAATGCGGCCGACGTTATCGTGGAGTGGTAACACTTCACGCAACCTTTCTGGTCGTTGTTCTTGAATTGTGTCTGCAACACGTCTCAGTTGTTGACAACAAATATCAGCAGTGATGGTTATAGGTACATCACACTGTCGATGCGCCACCAGACGCATAAAATTATCTTTCCTGGATGCGCGCATGTCTTTGTACGTGGAGTTTGCTTGGGCTTATGTTAACATGAAGACACCATTCATCGTCACCAGTAGTGAATAAGATAGAAATGGCCGCTGTTGTTCACGAGACAATTGATGACTCGTGAGCAGAGATGCAAATGTTGCCACACTATGACTTTTGTGATTTTGGCTTAGCGCACGCGGTTCACACACACCCGTTTCTTGAACCTTCCTCACTGCATGCAAATGTCGCACAATGGTGTGGTGATCAGCGGTCATCACATTTGCCAGTTCTCCTGTACACTGACGTGAATCATTGTCGATTATGCGTTTAAACGAACGTCATCAAATCCTAGAGCTCTTCCTGATCATAGAGAGTCCCTAATGTCAAAACGATCCTTCTTAAAGGGAGAAAACAATTTCTCTCGCGTGCTCTGTCCCATGGCATTATCCCCATACACGCCACAAATGTTTCTCGCTGCTTCCGCTGCTACCGCCCTTCTATTGAATTCAGAAGGAAAAATATGTAGGAAATGTTGAAACTGTTCCACTTGGCACTCCACATTCTAGCATCCACAGCTTCTCTCACTCTCTCCAAACGACATAATGTCAACATTTAAACTCAAATACCAATAATAAATTTCAAGTAAAAAATGAGAATCGATAAATAAACCTACAGAAATCGCAATACCAACATGTAAAACAAAAACGCTACGAACTTACTCACCAACCTAATACATCTTGCAGTTTCGGGTTGGGAACGCGTGTATCCATCCGCTCCTGTAACTGAGTCAGCAAAATATCTGACTGTCATGCGAAAAACCCGTGTTCGAGTCCCAGTATTACCAGGTATTTTTTCCCTGGTGGGAGGACTCGAACAGCGTGCACTCAGCTCGTGACGTCAATTGAGGAGCTACTTGACAGAGTGGTGGCGGCTCCAGATTACGAAAAGAGACAATGGGTGGCAGAGCAGTGGGCTGACTGGGCGCCCCTGCACACGGCGACCAGCGATGCCGTCGACAGAGGATGGCACGGCAGTCGGTCGGTGCCTCCAGAGCCTGTGGACGGAGTTTACATTTTTAGTCGCACATCCTTCATTAAATTATGTAATGTTCCAGAAGTTTCCTGCGTCTGTCATTTTATTGTGAAACGTGCACTTAGGCTTTCAAAACTTCTGTTTCCGTCCTGTGGTATGCAAAAGTTTTGTGACTATGCCTTATCACGTTCTGATTGCATTTGGGGGTTACAATTAAGTTTCTCACGCTAGTGTAAGAAATCTCGCTTCGTATTCAACCACATGCGAAAGTTGTTGTATGGGACAGTCCGATTTTCTCCGACTACAAATCAATACACGGTCACCTTCGCAGCTTCAGTAACTCATGCAGTGAGGTGCATCGCTGTGAAATTACACAAAAAAATGCTGTCCTAAAGTCTCTAATGGCTCGACGCTGTGTAATACAAATAATATTAAGGCAATTCTTAACCTAGAATTACGAAAATTGGTATTTTTTAACACAAAGAAGCACATGTTTCAGGATTGTTGGAAACTGAAAAACTAAAGGGTGTAAAATAGTGTGTGAAAGGTGTTTGAAGATCAAGAGTTATTAAATTGCTACTAAAGCATTCTTAAGGCTACGTGTTTGGAAATTTGCATTTGACATCTTAGTTGGAAATAAAGGAAAATAATTGTTTCAGTGTTTTTGGAAATTGAACCCTTAATGGAGTCAAATAGTGTAAGAAAAATTCTACTAAAATATGTAATTGTGAAAGTATTTTACAGCTAAATCTAAGAAAATTTGTTTTTGGCTTCTCGGTTACAAGTAAAAAAGTACATGTTTCATTGTTTTAGGGAAATCAACCCATATGGGGAGAAATACGGCATGAAAATTTCTAAGAAAATGTTTCGTTTTATTAAATATACGAAATTAAATCTAGAAATCTATGAATAGTAGTATATAACTTCTCGGCTAGATATAAAGAAGTATGTGGTACGGGATGAACTTTTCTATGGAAATACCACCACAAGAACGAAGAGGCATGATTAACACTCAGCCAGAATAGGATTTTGGTCAGAAGTACATTCTGAAAAGACCGTGGTTCTATGGCCTTAATTAGCGTGAAAAGTTTACCAGATGCTACAATTTGTGAACAACATAAAAATTCGATTAATGAAAAAGAAAAAAAAAATCTGTGCAGACCTTCCAGTCTACGCGAGAGAAGCGGTGGGTGCTATTTAGTAATAACGTATGGAGAAAATCACTAATCTTACGCCTTTATCAACCCTACTTATTAATGAAGTCAGCATTACATTTCATATTACAAGAATTTCTTTCAGTAACAACCAGTACAATGGCAGTAAAAGAGTTATGTACTGCGGAGGGCAGCAAAACACTCGTTAGCCGTGGTGAGTGCGGCTTTATGTGTTTGGTGCGTGCCAATTGCCGTGGAGCAGTTGGCCAGGCAGCACACGCAATTAACTTGACAACACCGTACTGAACAACCAGTGCCTCACGTTCGCAAATACTGGTTATTGCAGCGGACAGCTGGTCCATCAGCCACGCTGCACACGTGTTCGTCAGTGAAAATGGCTCGGCCGGTGTAATTGAACTGTTCGCAAGTGAAACGATCCCTGTCGCTAATATCTCGCTGGGAATATGTACATTTGAAACATGTCTGCTTTTCGCATCAACTCGTTTCATAAGTTCTCAGCCTGTCAGTCTGCTGTTTTTCCAAAGAGGCACGCAGTTACAGACGAGCTGCCATTCTCTCGAAGCCTCTCGCATCCGTGCACGATGCGCGCGGGTCATATCTTGTGCGAGTCAGTGTGAGCCCATCAGGAAGATTGCTGGAAATGTTCGTTTGGCTCGTAACAAGACGTGAGCTGGAAGGAACTATGGGGTTGAATGACGTACTGTTTGGACTCGGGTACTGCCCGTAGTTTCATCATGTTGCTTCATCCTTGTTCAGATCGTACATGCCTGAGGTTTAAGCAATGCATTGACACGTCTTCAGCGGCGTTCTAGTAAGAATATAAAACTTCCTGGCATATTAAAACTGTGTGCCCGACCGAGACTCGAACTCGGGACCTTTGCCTTTCGCGTGCAAGTGCTCTACCATCTGAGCTACCGAAGCACGACTCACGCCCGGTACTCACAGCTTTACTTCTGCCAGTACCTTGTCTCCTACCTTCCAAACTTTACAGAAGCTCTCCTGCGATCCATGCAGAACTAGCACTCCTGAAAAAAAGGATATTGCGGAGACATGGCTTAGCCACAGCCTGGGGGATGTTTCCAGAATGAGATTTTCACTCTGCAGCGGAGTGTGCGCTGATATGAAACTTCCTGGCAGATTAAAACTGTGTTCCCGACCGAGACTCGAACTCGGGACCTTTGCTTTTCGCGGGCAAGTGCTCTACCATCTGAGCTACCGAAGCACGACTCACGCCCGGTACTCACAGCTTTACTTCTGCCAGTACCTTGTCTCCTACCTTCCAAACTTTACAGAAGCTCTCCATGCAGAACTAGCACTCCGCTGCAGAGTGAAAATCTCATCCTAGTAAGAATATAGTTTTTCTTTATGATCAATACAGAATCGCTTACCCACGTACACAGTGATATCCACTCGTAATTTGTACATTCGTGAGCATTTATGGTATTTTTCCAAAGAGGCACCTAGTTAGAGGCGAGCTCCCATTCTCTCGAAACCTCTCGCATCCGTGCACAATGCGCGCGGGTCATATCTTGTGCGAGTCAGGCATATTGTCATTCGACAATACATGAACAAATTGCTTTGGTAACGCTATTTTCTAGAATATTGTTGAGACATGGAACTCACTGGAATTAAGGAAAACGTGGGAAGACCCACGAATATAACTCTCTTTCCACACAACCTGTTCATTTAACAGTATATAACAATAAATATTGATTTTTCTTTTTCTTTTTTCAATATGAACAAATTTTTGAAATCAATAAGCTTTTGCAAGAGAAATCAAAACAGCAAACAACATAACAATAATTACAAGACGACTGGACCTGAAGTCCGCGCTTTATTGGGTGAAACAGAGCTGTTTACTACTGCGCTGGACACAGTTTCTCTTATGCCCTTCTGCAACACAAGAAAACTATATAAGCACCACTGATAACAAGAGTGATTCAATTACTTAAAACAGATGACGTAGCTTTTAATTTGAAAGGTGTATGTCGAGAAGTTAGGGGTTAAGCTGTGCTCAAAGGTTAAACAGATTAGGAAACCGTATGACAATGATAAGGCTTACTTCAAAGCAAGCAAACTCTTAATTTCAATCGGCAACCAAGGTGCGACTGGATCCCAACCCGTCCCTTTTAACAATCTTATTTTGACTAAAGCCCTGATGACCGTTGGTTGTTAATATTTTCCAAGTTAAAGTCATTGTCAGTTATTAAGATCGCTCTGAACGAACGTCTAAAAACACTACTTGTGAACACTTATTACAAGAGAACTCCCCCCGGCGGAACCAAAAGATCCAATTAAAAATACATAATAATGACCAGGTCTTTCAAAGACAGCAACGCGCAGCTTAGTACAACAGATTGTTCAGATTATAACTAATGCAATTACAGTCAAAAAATTGAAACGGTTAATATCTAAATCTAACCACAACACCCCTATTTTCTTTAACGGCAACCTGTGCCTTAGTGCAATTTTTCCGGCTGTATTTAAGACCAGGAGTTGATTCGTCAGAACATTAATGATCGGGCATATACCAGAAAGGAAAGGGCATATAATAGCGGAACAAATTTTCAAACGACAACTAGTGCCTTAGTATAATACTTCGGCCTATATTTACGACCAAAGTGCCCGCCAGTTAAATCTCTGAGGGTCGGGTACAAACCAGAAAATAATTAGGAGGACAGGTAGACCTTCTACATCTACATCTACATCCATACTCCGCAAGCCACCTGACGGTGTGTGGCGGAGGGTACCTTGAGTACCTCTATCGGTTCCCCCTTCTATTTCATTCTCGTATTGTTCGTGGAAAGAAGGATTGTCGGTATGCCTCTTTGTGGGCTCTAATCTCTCTGATTTTATCCTCATGGTCTCTTCGCGAGATATACGTAGGAGGGAGCAATATACTGCTTGACTCTTCGGTGAAGGTATGTTCTCGAAACTTTGACAAAAGCCCGTACCGAGCTACTGAGCGTCTCTCCTGCAGAGTCTTCCACTGGAGTTTATCTATCATCTCCGTAACGCTTTCGCGATTACTAAATGATCCTGTAACGAAGCGCGCTGCTCTCCGTTGGATCTTCTCCATATCTTCTATCAAACCTATCTGGTACGGATCCCACACTGCTGAGCAGTATTCAAGCAGTGGGCGAACAAGCGTACTGTAACCTACTTCCTTTGTTTTCGGATTGCATTTCCTTAGGATTCTTCCAATGAATCTCAGTCTGGCATCTGCTTTACCGACGATCAACATTATATGATCATTCCATTTTAAATCACTCCTAATGCGTACTCCCAGATAATTTATGGTATTAACTGCTTCCAGTTCCTGACCTGCTATTTTGTAGCTAAATGATAAAGTATCTATCTTTCTGTGTATTCGCAGCACATTACACTTGTCTACATTGAGATTCAATTGCCATTCCCTGCACCATGCGTCAATTCGCTGCAGATCCTCCTGTATTTCAGTACAATTTTCCATTGTTACAACCTCTCGATACACCACAGCATCATCCGCAAAAAGCCTCAGTGAACTTCCGATGTCATCCACAAGGTCATTTATGTATATTGTGAATAGCAACGGTCCTATGACACTCCCCTGCGGCACACCTGAAATCACTCTTACTTCGGAAGACTTCTCTCCATTGAGAATGACATGCTGCGTCCTGTTGTCTAGGAACTCCTCAATCCAATCACAAAATTGGTCTGATAGTCCATATGCTCTTACTTTGTTCATTAAACGAGTGTGGGGAACTGTATCGAACGCCTTGCGGAAGTCAAGAAACACGGCATCTACCTGTGAACCCGTATCTATGGCCCTCTGAGTCTCGTGGACGAATAGCGCGAGCTGGGTTTCACATGACCGTCTTTTTCGAAACCCATACTGATTCCTACAGACTAGATTTCTAGTCTCCAGAAAAGTCATTATACTCGAACACAATACGTGTTCCAAAATTCTACAACTGATCGACGTTAGAGATATAGGTCTATAGCTCTGCACATCTGCTCGACGTCCCTTCTTGAAAACGGGGATGACCTGTGCCCTTTTCCAATCCTTTGGAACGCTACGCTCTTCTAGAGACCTACGGTACACCGCTGCAAGAAGGGGGGCAAGTTCCTTCACGTACTCTGTGTAAAATTGAACTGACACAAACCACACCGAGGATTACAGAATGTTAGCCGGTCGCGGTGACCGTGCGGTTCTAGGCGCTCCAGTCCGGAGCCGCGCTACTGCTACGGTCGCAGGTTCGAATCCTGCCTCGGTCATAAGTGTTTTATGATGTCCTTACGTTAGTTAGGTTTAAGTAGTTCTAAGTTCTAGGGGACTGATGACCATAGATGTTAAGTCCCATAGTGCTCAGAGCCATTTGAACCATTTTTCTAAGTTCTAGGGAACTGCTGGCCACAGCAGTTGAATCCCATAGTGCTCAGAGCCATTTGAACCATTTTTTTTCGATTACAGAATGTTACTCCCCTTTATCAGCAAGCAGTTCCATGGACCCACGGTGCGTCGCGGCGGTAACTGAGTGGTGCCGATGATAGGCAGGTAGAAGAGGGCAGCCAGGCCACGAGCGGTCGTCCGACGTGAATGTTGCCAACCAGCCGACGGGATGTCGGCCTGCTGTTTGCATTCGACGCTGACACCGGTGAAGTACACCGGTATCTTCGCTCTGCGCAGGCCCTCCTTACGTGATTCGTGGCTTCGGCCGCTGGAACCTCGTGGCCACCTCTTGTCGGGACGCTACCGCCAATCCCCAAACTTCGTACCTCCCCCTCTCGAGCCAGCGAACCCGTATATACTCGTATATCGGCAAGCAAAGATCTAAGGACACAGCCCACAGATACCAACTCTTCCTCATACATATTGGCAATGGGGCCACAAGAGTGATAGTCTATACTACCCTTGAATTAGTGGCGCCACTGAACAGTTTACTAACTTAATGGCGCCACTGCTCAATTGTAAAAACACTGTCTTTCGTGCTCATTTATTTGATGGCTGAGAATGTTTGCAGTCGCCTATACACGTGTCTGCAAAAATAATGAGTATCCATCTGCTTAATACGTTTCAAGTTCCTTTGTTTCCACTTGGAGCCACTTGTCTGTGCATACTCATGTCCTGCACTGAGCATATAAAGTTTCCTTGCGCTATTTCACGACTATTTTCAAGTAAGTAATGCATTCATGTCATAGCACAACATAATTATTATTGTCGTATTTTACGTAATATTTCAGCTCTGCACTTTGATGATTTGTGGTGCACTTTGATGATAAATGCAGTACCACCGGCAGCTCTCGTCTCAGATTAGTTCTCCTTGTAAGTTTGTCGAAGAATAACTGGAAATCAGAAGTTCATATTTTTTAATGTGTATTTCAGAATACAGTGGCCCTTCAAATTGAACAGAGTGCATAGACATTTCACGGGTGTTTGTCTATAAGACAAACGTCTTTACTCTAAGAGTATCAGTTTTTGAAATATCAGTTGGTGCTCTTAACTAATCTGCTACCTTCTGAAGCACATGAGCAAATTTTACGCTGTGCTTGCCAAGATTAATCGTTATGACTGAGTATTGTCCAGTCAGATTACGTTCTCATATGGACTTGCCCGAAAACTGACCATAAATCTGTTAAATGGCCAAGTTGAAGTTTGAAGACAACTGCTAACTTTCCCGTTAAATGTCAGCTGCGTAACGCTGCGGATTGACCATCCCACCAGCAATCTAGACACTAGTTAAAGAGCTGCATTCGTCAGGAATCTCTGAACTATCACATGAGTAGCTTCGTTTCGATTGTTTTTACTTATTTGCTATGATATAGCAGCGAAACTACTTTTACAAAATGTTATGAGACTCTGAACAACTGCGTTTTGCCAATATGTTGAGCGTTCCTGTAAGTTTTCACAGATTTTTTTTTTCAAAGTGGTAATATCTGTATGTATGAACTTACAACGGAAACTGAATTTCAGTTGCGGACAGCAAGGCAAATTGTTAGAAGTAGTTTATGATAAACTTTTTCATCAGGTGGTAAATCATACTTTCATAGCGGGCTTTTAGTAAATGAACGGATAGATCATCCAACAGGAAAATTGACAGTGGCGATGGTGATGATTATGATGATGTTGATGATGATGATGATGACTGAGAACTCACAGAGCGCCTATTTAGACATAGGCATGTGGTCCACCTTCGACCTCTCCTAAACTGCGGGGTGCGGAACTGTCACTCGACAGCTTCTCATTTGTGTTCATATCAGGGGTACTTGGCAGGTAAGAAATGGATGTGCGCTCACTATCACGTTACACTAACTACTGTACTATTCAGACCACATGTAACAGGCAGTTATCCTGCTGGAAATGACATCGCTGTCAGGGAAGACATCAAACACAGATATGTGTGAGGCTGCGGTAACATTCATGTAGTCCTCAACTGTTATCTTGTCTACAACCACTACCACAGATTCCAAGGAAAATCCCCCATAGGATTCATAACAGCCCTCCCCCCGCCCCCCAATGCACCCGAGGGGTGCTTCATGTTTCAATCAGCCGTTCACCAGAAGGATGGCACATCCAGACGCGACCACCCACAAGATGTAACAATAACCATGATTCGTACGACCTGGTGACACGTTTCCATAAATCCAAGAGCCAGTCTCGAAGATCTCGTGCCCACAGGAATCATAATAGACGATGTCATTGGGTTACTGGATCAACATGGGGTAACATATAGATCGTCTCCTGGCCGGCCTCATGTCCATCAACATGCATTGAACAGTGTGTTCCGAAATACGTGCATATCAATCATCACTGAATACCGCGATCATATCTGCCGCACATTATCACGCTTTACAGAGCGGGCAAACATTCGGCCTCCATGTTCTGTGATAAGACAAAACTTTACTAAACGCTTTGTGTGAGAATTATGTCCAACAAATAATTCGTAAACGCACTCATAACAGAAATGCATTGGATGTCATGTCAGTAAGCAGACCTGACCTCTTCTAGGACATCCACAGTGAAACTGGTATCAGTGACAATGAGTCAGTTGTTGCAAACGGGTTATCAAAGTACAAAGTACAAAGGGCAACTAAAATAGGTGGAGAGATTCGCGTGTTCAGCAAAGTAGATGGAGATGCAGTAGTGTCGTATCTCAGTGAAGAATCTCAAACGTTTCACTCTGGACAGAAGCATGAAGAAGAACTACGGATCAAGTCTAAAAGACTTCTTGACCAAGCAGTTAATAGATATATACTAAATAGAGCAGTTCGTGATGAGAGGCAATCTCTTTTCGGTATACAGTCACTCCAAAGAAAAGGATACAAAGAGTGCAGGGTAATAGATGTAAAATATGGCCTAGGGCTATAGACAGAGAAATTCTGAATGAAAGGCGTTTGTCTGTCAAGAGGGCAATGCATGAAGCCTTCAGGCCTGCCGTAACAGAGTATTAAAGAAAATTCACAGAATTCAAAGAAATTGTGGTCATATGGCTGTCTGTGATACTTTAGTTATTGTCCACACACTTATGGACGAGACATGAACTGAAATTTAGAGTTGCAAGCCAAAAGCGGAAACGCTCAACTCCGTTTCCAAATGTTCCTTTACAAATTGAAACAAGGATGTATTCCCCCAATTTAATCAGCGCAACACGGTAAAGAAGAGTGACACAGGTATTATTGTCATTGGCGTTCTGAAACATCTTAAATCGCTAAAATCGAAGAAAGCTCCAAGTCTCGATTGAATCATATCAGACTCTACACTTTGTGTGACAGAAATAGCACTTCTTTTAACCATAGGTTTATCGAACAAAAAACAATGATCAAAAATGGTTCAAATGGCTCTGAGCACTATGGGACTTAACTTCTGAGGTCACCAGTCCCCTAGAACTTAGAACTATTTAAACCTAACTAACCTAAGGACATCACATACAGCCATGCCCGAGGCAGGATTCGAACCTGCCACCGTAGCAGTTGCGCGGTTCCAGACTGTAGCGCCTAGAACCGCTCGGCCACTCCGGCCGGCAAACAATGATCACTGTTTGGAAGTGAGTTAGAAGTGACCCACAAAACTACCGTCAAATCCATTTGTTGTAGGATCTTAGAACATATTCGGAGCTCAAACGTAATGAAGTATCTCAGAGTGACCTCCATGCGAACCACGACGAATTCTGAAAACATCGGGCATTTCAAAGCCAACTCGCACTCATCTCGTGTGATATCCTGAAAAGATACACATCACGACAGCTACGCTTACTATAGAATGTACCACTGTATGGGATGTCAAGCGAAATTTGTGACTGGATTGAGGATTTTTTGGTAGGGACGACGTATCATTTTATCTTGAATGGACAGTCATCGACAGCTGTAGCTTCAGTTGTGCCCCAGAAAAGAGTATTGGAAACCTTGCTGTTCATCTAGAATATTAATGACTTTACAGACAATACTAATACCAACCTCAAACTTTTCACAGCTGAATAATTTATTTTTAATGAAGTACTGAATTAAAAAATCTGCAGTAATTTTGTCGAATTTTGATAAGATTTTAAAGTGATACAAAGAACTTGTTCTAAATACTCAGAAGTGCAAAGTTGTGCACTTTACGAAAATAAAAACATAGTAACGTATTACTAAAACACGGAGTCACAGCTGGAATCCGGTAGCTCATACAAATACCAGGGTGTAACAGTTTGTAGGGAAGTGAAATGGAACGATCACGTAGACTCAGTCATAGGTAAAACAGGTGGCGGACCTCGTTTTTTTCGGTAGAATCCTAAAAAATTCAATCAGTCCACAAATCGCAGTGCTTACAAAATAATTACAGAACATACATACAGCCACTTCGGTCGCGCAACCGAAGTGGCTGTATATAAGTTCTGTAATTGAATAGCATACAGTTGATGGATCACAGACTATAAAATGTTTAAAATTTCATGTATAACCTCCCAACAGTTTAAATAGTTATAACATTTACATTTAGCGTAACCTCTCATCAGTTTACTTCCGTAACCTCGTAATAATAAAATGTGACTAACCTCTCAATAAAACTGTGACTCATATATAACATTTCAATAATTAACTGACTGTGAACCTAAACTGGAAAATCTGGACGTCAGCAATGCTGCGTCATGGCCCTCAAAAATCATTCTGAATAAACTGAAAATTCTTACCTCAATTAAGTCGCCGGATAACGCGTATATATCTGCTCCTATAATGACATTTTTCTGGCACAGCCCAGTGCAATGCTGGCCACTAGATTTGTTATGTATAAAAAGATGCAAATGATTTTTCTTTGCGATAATAGGGATGACCATGAATAAGAAAAATTATAAAATCTTTGAATTCAGATTAATGATTGTCAAAAGTAATCATTATAAGAAACATTATTATTAACAGATTTTTTTAAAAACATTTACATGGGACTTGATATAACAACAGTACAAAATTAGTTGCTACAAATTACATATGCGCGTGGCAGCTTTTACCTTATACTACATCGATCAGGCACCTCCATCGCTCTCCACGACCGGCCCAAACTCCCGACCGCCAGCTGCTACTCCTACTACTGCTGACAACACTGCTCTCCGGTCTGAGATTCTCTAATAGCTTACATATCGCAGGCAGCGCGTGAGCAATCCATCGAAATTACATCTGCTCGAGTGTGCTAGCAATAAATTCCTTAGTCATGGACCTCTTACACAAGCTTTCAAAATACTCATGCGATCGATCCTAGAATAGTACTCATGCGTGCGGGACCCATACAATACAAGACTAAGGGAAGTGCTTGTCGTATTCATAGCATATCAGCCCAACAAAAACCTCTGTAAGTCGGTCTTAAACACCACTATTTTATATACGTATATTTAACATGGTCTGTCAGGTAACTGAATCCATATCTGACCTTATGTGAAACTCCTTTTCCGTACTAATGTGGCCCCGTTGAAGTCTTTGCAGAGGTTGTTTGAGGTTGCAATGCTACACAGGGTGGTCAGAAACAGTCTCAAAAGCTTGTAAGGGTATCTGCACGAAAGGTTGTGCTGAGAAGAAACCTTACAAAAAAAAACTGAAATGTTGCGCCGTTTCAGAGTTATTTATTTTGCATCGAAGTTAGCCAATCAAGTAGCCACGAGAGCAAATTCAAGCATTTGCAAGTTCTAAAATGCGGTAATGCACAGACATTAGTTGGCCATGTTGTTGAAATATTCATTACGAATTAAATTGTGCCCTTTTCGGAAGTGATGATTTAATCTAGGTGAACAAAAGCTACGACTGATCGGTTGGAGGAAACCAGGCGAAGAGCTTGTTTGGAGACACCGCTTCTGGCGGGCTTCTGGAATGTGCGCATTTAACGAACTGATTGCCTAATTTAAGTGCTACAGAACACAGAAACTGTACAACGTACAGAATATTTTCTTAATTATTTCTCAGCGCAATCTCCCCTGCGACACCGTTACAAGCTTTTCAGGCTGTTCCTAAACACCCTGTACACACACTTTTCAACCATTTTTCTTTGAATAGAGAAGTATTGGTAATTTGAAAGGAAGCTAATAAACGTTCGTAGAGCACAGCTAAGGTGCTTCATTGATTATAGCCATTATCCAGGAACAGTGCCCAAAACTTAGCAATTTCTCCTTACTGTATTTTTACAAACAATCCTGCCGGAGGAACATCCACAACTGAGAATGATAGTAGAGACTGAACATACCGCTTCAGTCGTAAGTTTTTTGTTTTCTTTTATTTTCCAGAGATTCTATCACGACCGGTTTTGGGCTGTTACATGCCCGTCATCAAGTGTAATACCAAAAATAATCGTAATACCAAAGCTAATAATACACTCCTGGAAATGGAAAAAAGAACACATTGACACCGGTGTGTCAGACCCACCATACTTGCTCCGGACACTGCGAGAGGGCTGTACAAGCAATGACCACACGCACGGCACAGCGGACACACCAGGAACCGCGGTGTTGGCCGTCGAATGGCGCTAGCTGCGCAGCATTTGTGCACCGCCGCCGTCAGTGTCAGCCAGTTTGCCGTGGCATACGGAGCTCCATCGCAGTCTTTAACACTGGTAGCATGCCGCGACAGCGTGGACGTGAACCGTATGTGCAGTTGACGGACTTTGAGTGAGGGCGTATAGTGGGCATGCGGGAGGCCGGGTGGACGTACCGCCGAATTGCTCAACACGTGGGGCGTGAGGTCTCCACAGTACATCGATGTTGTCGCCAGTGGTCGGCGGAAGGTGCACGTGCCCGTCGACCTGGGACCGGACCGCAGCGACGCACGGATGCACGCCAAGACCGTAGGATCCTACGCAGTGCCGTAGGGGACCGCACCGCCACTTCCCAGCAAATTACGGACACTGTTGCTCCTGGTGTATCGGCGAGGACCATTCGCAACCGTCTCCATGAAGCTGGGCTACGGTCCCGCACACCGTTAGGCCGTCTTCCGCTCACGCCCCAACATCGTGCAGCCCGCCTCCAGTGGTGTCGCGACAGGCGTGAATGGAGGGACGAGTGGAGACGTGTCGTCTTCAGCGATGAGAATCGCTTCTGCCTTGGTGCCAATGATGGTCGTATGCGTGTTTGGCGCCGTGCAGGTGAGCGCCACAATCAGGACTGCATACGACCGAGGCACACAGGGCCAACGCCAGGCATCATGGTGTGGGGAGCGATCTCCTACACTGGCCGTACACCACTGGTGATCGTCGAGGGGACACTGAATAGTGCACGGTACATCCAAACCGTCATCGAACCCATCGTTCTACCATTCCTAGACCGGCAAGGGAACTTGCTGTTCCAACAGGACAATGCACGTCCGCATGTATCCCGTGCCACCCAACGTGCTCTAGAAGGTGTAAGTCAACTACCCTGGCCAGCAAGATCTCCGGATCTGCCCCCCATTGAGCATGTTTGGGACTGGATGAAGCGTCGTCTCACGCGGTCTGCACGTCCAGCACGAACGCTGGTCCAACTGAGGCGCCAGGTGGAAATGGCATGGCAAGCCGTTCCACAGGACTACATCCAGCATCTCTAAGATCGTCTCCATGGGAGAATAGCAGCCTGCATTGCTGCGAAAGGTGGATATACACTGTACTAGTGCCGACATTGTGCATGCTCTGTTGCCTGTGTCAATGTGCCTGTGGTTCTGTCAGTGTGATCATGTGATGTATCTGACCCCAGGAATGTGTCAATAAAGTTTCCCCTTCCTGGGACAATGAATTCACGGTGTTCTTATTTCAATTTCCAGGAGTGTAGTTTTTACAAACAGTAGTATACGTGAGAAAACAACAGAAGAAGTATCATACAACATTTTTAGAAAACAGGAGTCGGGATAGGTGCGCTAAAACGTAAATCAAGGCCAAAATGCTACCAGACAACACAACGGACAACAGCCTGGGTAAAGGAGTATGTAATGAACACCAGGACACTTACACTTTGCCTCGAGATGACTGGGTGTTTGTGTTGTCCTCAACATTTCAACATCATCATGAAAGTGGCGAGATTGGGCTAAGCAAAAGTTCGAAATTTGTATGGGCGCTGATAACCGCGCAGTTGAGTTCCCCACGAACCAGTCATCATCATCATCATCATCATCATCATCATCACTTACATTTTGTGCTGAGATCCTGAGCGTCGCGATGGAGAGTATAGGACGCTCTGTATCACCAGCGAGTGCAGAGCGCGGAGTAGCGTAGACGGAGGAAGCAAACTGGTGAACCCGACTGGCAGAAATACAGCCATCTGTTGACGCTAAGAACAGAGTGGGACCAACTACCCCCGGCCGTTCATAATTTGAGTAAGTGATTTACATGCAAAAAAAAGTTGTATGAAAAGCGTACATTATGAGTGGTATAGGATCATATGTACAGGGCAGTATAGAACTGTAGTAAAACTCGTAACTAGGGGCCGGTGACTTGCAGTTTATGCATAAACAGTAAAGCAGAATGACTTTTTTTTCTTTTCCATGAGAAGCATGCAAATTTAAATTTAGTGGAAACGCATATGGTGCGATGGAATAACTAGGCATAGTCAAGAGGTAAAAGAACATACCCACGTGCCGCTCCTATTCGAAAACATCTCACTACTAAGCAAAATAGAAGGTAGCTAAACCTCAAAGCCCTCACTGCCAAGAAGACCTGCACCATGTAATACCTATCAACTACCTTGCAGTATTGCTACTATTTTCAATCTTACAACTGAAGCGGTATTTTCAGTATCCGTTGTATTTTTGCTTGAGGAACCTATTTTTACATGCTCTCAAACTACAACAACAATCCATTTGCCTAGAACTATTTGTTAATTTTTTTTTTCAATTATTTCGGTAGCTGCATTTTCTTTAAGGGAAGTGGTACTCGACTACAATCCATTTGCCTACAACTATTTGTTGATTTTTTTTCCAAATATTTCGTTAGCTGCATTTTCTGTAAGGGGAGTGGTACTACTTTCTACTTCTCAACTCCTCAGATCTCCTGTGACGTCGCGCAGTGCTCCATTCACGGCCGCTACCCGGCATCCAGGCGACGCGACAGCCAAACTACGTGACATCCTGCTCTTCAGATTTTCTCAGAAACGTTTGTTAGCGAACCCGGACTAATGTTCTGTACTGAACCAGTATGACATTGTCCAGAAATGGGTCGCCTGCCTCGATTTGACCAGCGGAACAGGATTAAAATTCTCCCTACCCCAGTAGCACTAACTGTAGACTACATCAAGTGCGCGTCGTTCATCAGACGCCACCTGTAGGTAGCTAATGACTCCACGCTCCGCAACGCAGCCTCTTCCTTTGGGGTGCCTATATTGCTCGCATGGAAAATCGGCGGATTAAGCCAAATTCCATGTCCATGAACGGGTCCGCACTTACCGAATTCCTTCTGTGGTTTCCGTATTCGCGTGAAACTAGTATTAACCAATGAGAATCGCTCGCACCCGGTTTGATACAACCAAAACATCAGCTCTGCCTCATTAGGCCCAAGATTCACTTCGTACACTAACGACAGATGTAAGCCGACTCGATTTTGCCAGCCTAAAGGCACTTTATTTTAACATTTAACGATTACAACCAATTAAACTCAGTCGTTTTCATTGGCTGTTTCCTGCTCCCGCATATAGCGTTCTTAAGCATAGGGCGGCATTCTGCCCTGACATTCCAAAAGTTTGTTTCTGATAGTTTCTTGAAATTGATAATATTGCTAAAAATCCCAGACCGGATGTAGATAAGGCGCCAGCAGCGCAAGCTGCAGTTAGATAAGAAAGTTTTACATAATTAATGGATCTGGAAAGACGGCGCCAGTCGTCGAGAAGCCGCACGTGCAGCAGCATTGAACGACTTAGAGACGCCGCGTTATTATAGGAGAAGGCGTTCGCACCTGACAACGTATAAAGCAATTGATAATTTGCTATTACTACTGAGAACTATGTTGGCGCACAAGTAATTCTGCATGGTCCGTCAATCTTTTGTGGCGATGTTATAGACTCCACTATTGTATTACCATTCTTTCCAGTTTCCTCTACCTACATCGACACTGCTGCACGATTATTGCTGCGATGTCGTCGTGTATACACTGAAACGATATCTTACTCAGTATGATCATGCGACCACATGTAGCTGTTTACTCGTTTTTGTGAATTTTGTGAATTTTCTTCATTGTAGACTGATCAGCCAGAACATTATGACTACATACGTAATAGCCGGTATATCCACCTTTGGCACATATAACGCAACGATTCGTGGCAAGGAAGCAATGATGCCTCGCTAGGCCGCTGGAGGGAGTTGGTACCACGTCTGCACACTCAAGTCACCTTATTCCGGTAGATTCCGGGGAAGGGTCGATGTGCTCTTGACGTCATGTAAATCACATCCCAGATGTCTACGGGCAGCTTCACGTCTGGCGAGCTAGAGAGCCATCACATCAACTGGAACCCGCCACTGTGTCCCTTGAACCACTCCACCACAGTCCTAACCTTGTGACAGGGAGCACTATGTTTTTGAAAACTGCCACTGTCGTAGGAAATCGTGATCGACATGAAGGGATGTACATCCTGTGCAACCAATGTAAGACATTCCTCGGTTGTCGTGGTACCTTCCACGGGGTACACTGGACCAATGAATGCCTACGCGAATGTTCCCCAGAGCATAATGGAGCCGCCGCCAGCTTGTCTCCGCCCCGCAGTACAGGTGCCAAGGAGCTGTTTCCCTGGAAGACGACGTATTCGCGCACTCCTATGTGCATGATGAAGGAGGTATCGGGATGCACCAGATCAAGTAACGCTCTTCCAGTGCGCCAGCGTCCAGTGGCGATGGTGACCCACCCGTTACATTCGTAGTAGCCGATGTCGTGGTGTTAACATTGGCTAATGCATGGGTCATCGGCTGCGGAGGACCCGCTGTTGGGAATGCTCGGAGCACTATGTGTTCAGACACATTTGTATTCTACCAGGCATAAAAGTCTGATATTATTTCTGCCACAGTTCGTCTTGTGTCCTGTTGTACCAGTCTGTCCGGCCTACGACGTCTGACATCTGTAATGAGGTGTGGCCGCCCAAACCTAAGACATCTGGGTGTGGTTTCAACTTGGTTTCGCCACTTGTTGAAGAGACTCAACGCAGCAGTCCTCGAATACCCGACAATTCATGTACACTACCGGCCACTAAAATTGCTACACCACGAAGATGACGTGCTACAGACGCGAAATGTAACCGACAGGAAGAAGATGCTGTGATACGCAAGTGATTACCTTTTCATAGCATTCACACAAGGTTGGCGCCGGTGGCGACACCTACTACTTGCTGACATGAGGAAAGTTTCCAACCGATTTCTCATACACAGACAGCAGTTGACCGGCGTTGCCTGGCGAGACGTTGTTGTGATGCCTCGTGTAAGGAGGAGAAATGCGTACCATCACGATTCCCACTTTGATAAGGGTCGGATTGTAGCCTATGACCATTGCGGTTTATCGTATCACAACATTGCTGCTAGCGTTGGTGAAGATGCAATGACTGTCAGCAGAATATGGACTCGGTGGGTTCAGGAGGGTAATACGGAACGCCGTGCTGAATCACAACGGCCTCGTATCACTAGCAGTCGAGATGACAGGCATCTGATACGCATGGCTGTAACGGATCGTGCAGCCACGTCTTGATCCCTAAGTAAACAGATGGGGACGTTTCCAAGACAACAACCATCTGCACGAACAGTTCGACGACGTTTGCAGCAGCATGGACTATCAGCTCGGAAACCATGGCTGCTGTTACCCTTTGACTCTACATCACAGACAGGATCGCCTGCGATGGTGTTCAAAAACTGTTCAAATGTGTGTGAAATCCTATGGGACTTAACTGCTGAGATCACCAGTCCCTAAGCTTACACATTACTTAACCTAAATTATCCTAAGGACAAAGACACACACCCATGCCCAAGGGAGGACTCGAACCTCCGCCGTGACCAGCCCCACAATCCATGACTGCTATGCCCAAGACCGCTCGACTAATCCCGCGAGGCTGCGATGGCGTACTCAACGACGAACCTGGGTGTACGAATGGCAAACGTCATTTTTTCATATGAATCCAGGTTCTGTTTACAGCATCATGATGGCCGCATCCGTGTTTGGCGACATCGTGGTAAACGCACATCGGAAGCGTGTATTCGTCATCACCATACTGGCGTATCACCCGGCCTGATGTTATGGGGTGCCATTGGTTGCACGTCTCAGTCACCTCTTGTTCGGATTGACGGCACTTTGAACTGTGGACGTTACATTTCAGATGTGTTACGACCGGTGGCTCTACCCTTCATTCGATCTCTGCGAAACTCTACATTTCAGCCGGATAATGCACGACCGCATGTTGCAGGTCCTGTACGGGCCTTTCTGGATACAGAAAATGTTCGACTGCTGCCCTGGCCAGCTCTCCAGATCTCTCACCAACTGCAAACGTCTGGTCTATGATGGCCGAGCAACTGGCTCGTCACAATACGACACTCACTACTCTTGATGAACTGTGGTATCGTGTTGGAGCTGCATGGGCAGCTGTACCTGTACACGCCATCCGAGCTCTGTTTCTCAATGCCCAGGCATATCAAGGCCGTTATTACGGCCAGGGGTGGTTTTTCTGGGTACAGTTTTCTCAGGATCTACGCACCCAAATTGCGTGAACATGTAATCACATGTCAGTTCTAGTATAATGTATTTGTCCAATGAATACCCGTTTATCATCTGCATTTCTTCTTGGTGTAGCAATTTTAATGGCCAGTAGCTTAGTTTCTGAAATGCTCTTGCTGAGCCTCCAGGCAATGACAGTCTGCCCTCGGTCAGATTCAGATAGATCGCGTGCCTTCCTCACGCTACACTCGGACGGCAGTGATACATGTCTCTAACTAACAGTCATTCCTCAAAAAAAAAAAGTTTCAATTGGCTCTGAGCACTATGGGACTCAACTGCTGAGGTCATTAGTCTCCTAGAACTTAGAACTAGTTAAACCTAACTAACCTAAGGACATCACAAACATCCATGCCCGAGGCAGGATTCGAACCTGCGACCGTAGCGGTCTTGCGGTTCCAGACTGCATCGCCTTTAGCGGCACGGCCACTTCGGCCGGCCAGTCATTCCTCACCAGGTGACGCTGCTGCAGGCTGGACGGGTTTATATTGATAGTGGAACGATGGTCATAATGTTGTGGCTGATCAGTGCATGTGACGGGACGGGTGGTACACTGTGTCTGTCTGCTTCAGATACGGGATCACCTGTTCTTACACGCAGACTGACGCACTTTGCTTGAGACGCAGGAGCGCCGCGCTGAGCGGGCCGGTGTGCCGGTGTGTGCCGCAGCGGTCGTACTTCTCGTCGTCGCGGGACTCGCTGTCGGCGGCGTACGTGAACCGCGCGGCGGCGGTGTCGACGGCGGCCAGCGAGCTGGACCTGTCGCGGAAGGCGCGCCGGCGCGAGCTGCGCGGCCGCCTCAAGCTGCCGCCCGCCACCGCCGCCTTCGCCAAGTCCGCCGCCGGCTGCGGCGCCGACGCGCCCTCCCTGCTCGGCCGCTGGGGCGAGCGCGCCTCGGGCAGCATGGGCCCCGGTGAGTAGGCGGCGCAGCCAGCGCTCCACAGTCTCGAACCTCGCACCACTGAGTCTCTCTCGACCAGATGGTTGTACGGTCCTTACACACGATGGCTTATCAATAAAATAAATTTGTTCATGTATCTCCAACAGCACGAACTTCGGACATGGTAATCATGTACGTCCCATAACCCAAAACTTCACGAGGAAGTACCTGCTCCAAAGACGTTGCAGTAGACTTCGTAGTTGAAACTTCCTGGCGGATTAAAACTGTGTGCCCGACCGAGACTCGAACTCGGGAACTTTGCCTTTCGCAGGCAAGTGCTCTACCATCTGAGCTAGCGAAGCACGACTCACACCCGGTCCTCACAGCTTTACTTCTGCCTTCCAAACTTTACAGAAGCTCTCTCTCATTCTGGAAACATCCCCCAGGCTGTGGCTAAGCCATGTCTCTTCAGTATCCTTTCTTTCAGGAGTGCTAGTTCTGCAAGGTTCGCAGGAGAGCGTCTGTAAAGTTTGGAAGGTAGGAGACGAGATACTGGCAGAAATATAGCTGTGGGGACCGTCCGTGAGTCGTGCTTTGGTAGCTCAGATGGTAGAGCAGTTGCCCGCGAAGGGCACGGGTCCCGAGTTCGACTATCGGTCAGGTACACAATTTTAATCTGCCAGGAAGTTTCGTATCACCGCACACTCCGCTGCAGAGTGAAAATCTCATTCTAGACTTCGTAGTTGTATCAATACATTTTATTGCAACGGTCATCCAACACTAACCAACAAGATTGTCAGTAACAGAAAATGAAAAGTCAAAGCGACCTCCTCGAGAAACAGTCTGTCATTTCAACACATCAACCAGAACGGACGAACTGACGTTCATATTATATTCAGTCTCGACGTCCAAATAGACTTGTAAATAGTAGGCCTCCAACGGAAGACACGATGTATCCTGTCTAACAACCCTACCACAACGAAGGTCAAAAATTAATTATGATTGAGGTGTTGCTCACGCTGCTAAATACTGCATTTTCGGGCAACAACAAAGTTATATTATGTGGCAGGTGTCATTAGAGCAAAGTTAATAAAGCCATTTCATGAAATAATGGATAAACTAGTCGCTCATCTTTCCGTGTTTCCCACGCTAGTCTCGTTGTGAATTCATGGCTCTATCGTCGAAAATCTAGGTAGTGATGATTCCAAGCTCGGATGCAAAGAGGCGTAGGTGTTATTCAGCGATATTCAAAAGTTTTATAGATGTGTTTCACGTACCATTCTTGAAGATTAAACCTTTGAAAGTTAGCACAATGGTGATGTAAAAAAGTAATCAGCACTACGAATTTAAGTTACACTTCTTTTTTATTCCTTTTGTTGCAATATCACGTAACACGCAAAACATCACTTCACAATATAAAACATACTTGAAAATATCTTCCTCACTGTTAAAGTTCACATTTTATAAACTGACTACAATTTGCGTCTTTTCAACATGACGACCAAGACTTGACTCTCTAATAACCGCTTACGAGCCCAAAAATCAGAGTTACAAGTACGCCAAAGATCATAGTGACAAAAAAGGAATGCACAAAAGAATAATATCATTGCAACCTAAACATACCGATTAATCAAAGTACCTCCACATTAATGAAATCAATTCTGAATGTTGTCTCAGAAATATGTTAACTACTTTACAGAAACACAGTAGAATATTGTTGGTACCGAGAGGTTGAGGCGAGGTGCCGCAATGGTTACGTAATTCAAGCACCGATACATCTGCGACGAGGCAAGCTGTTGACTATGCGACAGCTACCGGAAACACGCTACGTATAGCCGCCACCTCACCCAAGGTCACGTGCCGGGCTGAGTGCGCTTATCCCGGCGTAGCGCTTAGGAGCTTTAGCCGTGACACCAGCCGGGCGCGGAGACGATGAACGCCAGTTCGTCCGTTCTGGTTGATGTGTTGAAAGGACAGACTGTTTTTCGATGGGGTCGTTTTGACTTTCCATTTTCTGTTACTGACAATCCTGTTGATCAGTGTTGGATGACCGTTGCAATAATACGGTCATGGTCCGTGGAACTATTGCGCAATTACACAAATACACAGGTGCTAAAACAAGAAGCAGAAGCTTTGATGTATGGAAAGAAGACATGGGAACAACTTACTAGACTCTAGATCGCCCACGCAACCCATAAATGTGCCTGAATTTGAGTAGAACTTTGCTTTCAAGGTTAATAGGAGTCAAGTAAGATCTCTCTGGGAGAAACCACGTGTTGCTTAACGTGAACAAAAGAACACGTGGCTTGCCAAACTCATTCAACAAACGGTAAGATTTGAGAATATAATAATCAAAAAAAGTGTAAAACAATAGCATTATCAACCCCAACAGGTAGTCCACGGACCCCCAGTTGTCCGCGAGCTATGGCAGAGGGGTCCGCAAGATGCTATTAGAATAAAAAAATATATGAAATGTATTTCGTATGATAACAGATTTTTTGTTTTGGCCCCTTCCTGTATGAGCAGAGCTTTAGCCAATGCTAACTTCTGTGTCTAGTGTCTTCCTAGAGCCAGCTGACACTAGCACACTCTAGCGCAAAACTAGAATTAGACAGAGGCAAAAGTTCTGCTGTATGCCGTTAGACTGCGCGCGCTGTCTCTTTGCAGCTGAAAACTGACAGTCACTTTACACTGAAACTCGCATTTCAGACGACGATCGGTCATTGTTAATATGTTGCCAGTGCTTTGGTTCAAAAATCGTTCAAATGGCTCTGAGCACTATGGAACTTAACATCTGAGGTCATCAGTCCCCTAGAACTTAGAGCTAATTAAACCTAACTAGCCTAAGGACATTACACACATCCATGTCCGAGGCAGGATTCGAACCTGCGACCGTAGCGGTCGCTCAGTTCCAGACTGCAGCGCCTAGAACCGCTCAGCCACACCGGCCGCCTCCAAATAAATAATACCTTGTATGAAATTAGTGTTTTCTTATTTTTTCACGCATAGCTACTCAGTGCAATCTCAAGTGCAGTTCACTTGAAAGACCAATACACTCAGTTTTAATTTTTTCCTGTCATTTTCGGTTCATACTCATTTTTTATTTTTTTAAGGAGTTTCTTATACTAAACACCCAGATTTGAAGACAAAGATTTTGGGCAATAATCAAAAATTTAACAATAACAATGATGGCAAAATTGAAAAAGTTTTAAGCTCAATATTTTTTCAATAATGAATATGTCAATGTTTTTTCTAAGTACCACAAATAGAAAACCTATAAAAAGACTCTTAATTTGGCTTTTTCAGGTACTTGATACTGTGATATGACAAGGTACCAATCATGCTCGATGAGGGGGTCTTCGAGAAAATTTTGTGGGTAACCCCTGCTATAGATTCATTGCATTAGCGGCGCTTCTCGAAGACGTTTAGCTAGATCGTCAAACAGCGGCAGAGTGCCTAGTCACACAAGGCTAGCTCCAATCCTTCACATCTAACGCAACTTTCTGGGCGACAAAAATATATCACTGCAGGACACATACTTCAAGAGATATGACGCCATGAATACTGAGACGCGTCAGAAAACTCCGTATTAAACGTGGATTTTTAATATACACTGAAGCGCCAAAGAAACTAGTATAGGCATGCGTATTGCAATACAGAGATATGTAAACAAGCAGAGAACGGCGCTGCGGTCGGCAACGCCTGTATAAGACAAGAAGTGTCTGGCGCAGTTGTTAGATCGGTTACTGCTACTGCAATGGCAGGTCATCAAGATTTAACTGAGTTTGAACGTAGGATTATACACGACGCACGAACGATGGGATACAGCATCTCCGGGGTAGCGATGAAGTAGGGATTTTTCCGTACAACATTTTCACGACTGTACCGTAGATATCAGGAATCCGGTAAAACATCAAATCTCCGACATCGCTTAACTGGAAAAAGATCCTGAAAGAACGGTACCAACGACGACTGATGAGAATCGCTCAACGTGACAGAAGTGCAGCCCTTCCGAAAATTGCCGCAGATTTCTGTAAGGCCATTAACATGTGTCAGCGTGCGAACCACTCAACGAAACAACATCGGTATGGGCTTTCGGTGCCGAAGGCCCACTCGTTCACCCTTGATGACTGCACGACACAAAGCTTTACGCCTCACCTTGTCCCGTCAGTACCGACATTGGGCTGTTGACTGGAAACATGTTGCTTGATCGGATGAGTCTCGTTTCAAACTGTATCGAGCGGATGGATGCGTACGGGTGTGGGGACAACCTCACGAATCCACGGACCCTGCATGTCAGCAGTGGACTGTTGAAGCTAGTGGAGGCTCTGAAATAGTGTGTGGCGTGAGCATTTGGAGTGATTTGGGACCTCTGATACTAGATACGACTCGACAGGTGACACGTACATAAACATAGTATCTGATCACCTGCATCCATTCGTGTCCACTGTGCATTCCGATGAACTTGGACAATTCCAGTAGGCCGCATACGTCCATAATTGCTACAGAGTGGCTACACGAATACTCTTGGTAGCCAGAACACACTTCTGGCTACCAAACTCCCCAGACATGCACATTATTGATCATATCTGGGATGTCTTGCAACGTGCTGTTCAAAAGAGATCTCCACCCCATCACCCCAGTGTACTCTTACGGATTTATGGACAGCTGTGCTGGATTCCCTCCATCACTTCTTCAGGCACTAGTCGAGTCTATGTCACTTCATGTTGCAGCACTTCTGCATGCTCGCGGTGGCCCTACACGATATTAGGCAGTTTTACCAGATTCTTTGTCTCTTCAGTGTATTTATTCTCTACTACTAAGACATGCCTACAAGTCGAGTCACCTTAAGAAAATATCTAACACCTGGGAGCACTTTTGACAACTTTGAACTGCCAAGTGCAAACGACTGTAGACGAAAACAATATATATTCAAATGTTCAAATGTGTGTGAATTCCTAAGGGACAAAACTGCTGAGGTCATCGGTCCCTGGACTTACACACTATTTAATCTAACTGAAATGAACTTATGTTAAGAACAACACACGCACACACACACACATACTCACACACATACACACACACACACACACACACACACACACACACACACACACACACATGCTCGAGGGACGACTAGAACCTCCCGCGGGACAATAGCTGTCTGTAGAGCTATGAAGAGACGTTGCCATAAGATAAGTTTACAAAAACGTCTTGTAGACAGCTGTGATCAGTGTACAGAAACTTTCCGCTATATTGTATTTATACGTTTGTGCATAATACACATTTCTTTGTACGACTTTTACACATTTGCAAAGGTGTTTCCCGAATACATGGAAATAATTTTTTTTCGATATTACACTAAAAGCACAACTCATTGTTTTATTTTCGTTTCGAATAGTAAATTGGCGGGTTTGTCATCTAGTTCTAGATAAACTTTACGTAATGTTTTTCTGCTACAGAATATTTTTTCTACTTTTGTCTACCCGCCAAACGTTTTGTGACCCTCCACGATTCTTTATCACGTTTCGGCGTAGACGTTAGCACACAAACATGGGATTTTTTATTCCCTGCATGACCACCACAGTGAGGAAGCAGAGGCTGTCGCACTCTCTGTTCAACAGAGAACACGTAAATGACTACGAACAAATGTTATTAGAGATTCATGAATCTGTGAAGATATTTATGCGCGAAGCACGCAGCCACTACCACCGTCATACCTTAGCAAATGATCTGACAGAGAATCCGAGAAAACCCTGGTTCTACGTAAAATCGCTAAGTGGGTCTAAGGTTTCCACCCAGTCAGTGGTGTGGCAGTTGAAGACAGCAAAACGAAAGGCGAGGTTTTAAATTTCACATTCAGGAAATCGTTCACGCAGGAAAAGCGTACAAACATACCGTCGTTTAACATCGAATAGACTCCCGTACTGACGACACAGTAACAACTGAAAGAGTTGAAAACAAATATGTCACTAGGTCCGGATGGAATCCCAATTCGCTTTTTCAAAGGGTACTCTACGGTATTGGCCTCTCACCTAGCTTGCATTTATCGCGAATCCCACAAGCAGCACAAAGTTCAAAGCTACTGGAAAACTGCGTAAATGATTCTTCCATATAAGAAGGGCAAAAATGCAGACCCACAGAACTACAGATCAACATCCCTAACATCCATCTGCTGCTGAATCCTTGAATGTATTCTCATGTGGAATTCAATAAATTTTTCTTCAGGTCCAGAACCTGATGTCCACGAATCAGCATCGTTTTAGTAAAGCATCGCCCGTGCGAAACTCAGCTTGCCCATTTGTCACGTAATATGCTGAGAACTATGGATGACGGGCAACAGACAGATTCCGTATTTCTAGATTTTAGGAAGCGTTTGACACTGAGCCCCATTCCACACTGTTAAAGAAGATACGAGCATACGGAACTGATTCACAGTTATGTACGTAGCTCGAAGACTTCTTAAGTTATAGCAACCAGTACGTTGCCCTCGATGGCGAGTGTTAATCACAGACAAAAGTATCGTCACGATTGCCCAGGGAAATGTGGCAGGACCGCTGTTGTTATTTATATACGTAGATGATTTGGTGGACGGGGTGGGAAGCAAACTGTGGTTTTCACTGACGATGCTGTGGGATACGGTAAGGTGTCGAAGCCGAGCGATTGTAGGAGGATACAAGACGACTTAGATGCTTTCCAGTTAGTGTAATGAATGGCAGCTAGCTGTAAATGTAGAAAAATGTAGGTTAATGCGGATGAGTAGGAAAAACAAAACAGTGATTTTCGGATACAGGAGTAGTAGAGTCCTCCTTGACATACTCACGTCGTTTCATTATCTGGGTGTAACGTTGCAAAGCGATATGAAATGGAACGTGCATGAGCAGGCCGATGTCACCGAGCGGTTCTAGGTGCTTCAATCCGGAACTGCGCCGTTGCTACGGTCGCAGGTTGTGATAGGGAAAGCGAAAGGTTGACGTCGGTTTATTGGAAGAATTCTGGAAAAATGTAGTTCATCTGTAAAGGATACCGCATGTAGGACGCTAGTATGGCCAATTTTTGAGTACTACACTGGTGTTTGGGATCCGAACCAGTTCGGACTGAAAGAAGACATCGAAACAGTTAAGAGGCGGGCTGCTACATTGGTTCTGGTAGGTTCGAGCAACACGCAAGTGTTATGGACATAAAATTTTTGAAAACGTTGTCAGCAATCTTCCATTAATATGATAATTAAAAAACAGTCTTCATCGCAAATTTCTTTTATTCGGGGTAACCGACTTCAATCCTTAAGGATCATCTTCAGACTCCGGAACGGCAGGTGGTCTTCCATGGAGCAGGCTGCGCCGATCTACGACGCTGACAGCAGTCAGTTCAGCGTCGTGGATCGACTCAGCTTACTCCATGGAAGTCAACTTGCCGTTCTGGAGTCTGAGGATGATCCTTTAGGATTGAAACCGGGCACTCTGATTAAAAGAAATATGCGATGAAGACTGTTTTTCAATTATCATGTTACGGACATGCTTCGAGCACTAAAATGGGAATCGCTGGAGGGAGGTCGACGTTCTTTTCGAGGAACACTATTGAAATATGATTCTTGAGTTTCTCCCGGCGTATTTGATAATCAAAATATCCACGGGTGTGCTGCCGGTCTATAGTGTCCAACGGGCACAATATTTCGGCGATCATACATGTCGCCATCATCAGGTGAACTGACGGACTGAGCTCCTGTGAACGTGCCGGGAATATTAAGTCCTTATGTGGGTAAATGCCCTCATCGCATCCGTAATTCCGTGGATTTTGTTAAACGCCTTGATAGCTTCAGGTTGGATGAGTCAGATATCATGGTGAGTTTTGACGTCGTTTCCTTGTTTACGAGGGTACCCCTGCGAGAGTCACTAGAATTGATTAGTCGGAAGTTTGACGAGAAGACCATTGAACTTTTTAGGCATGTCTTGACTTCCACGTATTTTCTTTTTAATGGAGAATACTACGACCAAACGGAGGGAGTCGCCATGGGTAGCCCACTCTCACCGGTAGTAGCGAATTTTTACATGGAGAACTTCGAGGAGGAAGCCCTGTCGTCATCCGTATGGAAACCTACTTGCTTTTTCCGTTACGTGGACGACACGTTCGTCATCTGGCCACATGGTATGGATAAACTCCTTGACTTCCTTGCACATTTAAACTCCATACACCCCAACATCAAATTCACTGTGGAGACTGAAATGGAGGGTAAATTACCTTTTCTTGACATCTTGGTCAAGAGAAGGGCTGACGGCACCCAAGGTCATGGGGTGTATCGGAAGACAACGCACACTGATCTGAATTTGCACGCAGACAGCTGCCACCACCCTTCACAGAGGAATGGGGTACTTAAAACTCTAGTACATAGGGCGCGCACTATCTCTGACGCAGAGAGTCTACCCCAGGAATTGGAACATCTGAGAACTGTATTTCGAAAAAATGGATACTCAGAGTGGCAGATTCAACGTGCTCTCCGCCCAACCACTGCAGCACAACCTGTTGAGATGGATGAAGTCACGAGGGAGGAGGTAGGCACTGCATTTATTCCATACACAGGCGCACTCTCGGGGAAAATCGCCCACATTCTGAAGAAACACCGGGTCGGAACTGTGTTTTGTCCTCCAAATAAAACTCGTGCACTGGTGGGGAGCGCCAAAGATGACCTCGGTTTGAGGAAGGCCGGCGTGTACCAGATTCCGTGTCAATGTGGCAAGTCGTATATTGGTCAGACGATGCGTACCGTCGAGAATCGATGCCGTGAACACCAGAGGCACACTCGACTGATGTATCCGAGCAAGTCGGCGGTCGCTGAACATTGTTTGTTGGAAAATCACGCCATGGAGTATGACCGCACGAGGATTCTGGTACAGACGTCGAGATACTGGGACAGCGTTGTTAGAGAGGCCATCGAAATTCCCACCAATGACGACCTCATAAACCGTGACTGTGGCTATGATCTTAGCAAGGCTTGGGAACCAGCGATTGGATTAATCAAGAGTAAATCGAGCAAACTTATAGTTGTGACGACCACGGCGGACAGAGCCATCGCACCGACGTCATCTCAGACGCCGTCGCAATCTGTTCCACCGCGCGAACGTGACGCGGGGCGCGGACGGCGGAGGGAGCGCGCCGCGGGCGGAGGGTATTTAAATCGGCCGCCTCCGCGACCAAACCCAGTTCCCTCTGAGCAGCCATAGCGTACGGATCTCCGTGCCGGCACGTTCACAGGAGCTCAGTCCGTCAGTTCACCTGATGATGGCGACATGTATGACCGCCGAAATATTGTGCCCAATGGACACTATAGACCGGCAGCACACCCGTGGATATTATGACTATTGAGATAATTTAGAGAAACATCGTTTGAAGCTGACTGCAGAACGATTCTGCTGCCTCGAAACTACACTGAGCGCAAGGAGCATGAAGACAAGGTACAATAAATAAGGGCTCTTACGGAGGGATATGGAAAGTCGTTTTTCCCTCGTTGTTTTTGCTAGTGGAACAGGAAATGAAATGACTGGCAGTGATACAGGGTAGCCTTCGCCGGACACGCTGTAAGGTGGAATGAGGAATATCGATGTAGATGTAGAACACGGAGGACGATGTCAATCCTTTACAAATCTAAGAGCTTGATATACTTCGTTGGCCTCAAAACCTGTCCAGTGTTATGTTTCTATGAAATTTTCCGACTGCTGGCACATACTGAGGGGTCCAAAAAAATGTATCCTCTGTTTAAAAGTCCGTAACTTGCAGACTAATTGACGAAGTTGTCTCATTATTGGTGAACGTGTAGCTTAAAGTCCAACTTAAAGAAATGGTCACCATTAACATCCACATAAACGATGTCGCCGAACTGCACCACGAACTACTGACTGCAACGTGTTCAGTTGGATATTTGCACATGAATGTACGATGGATTCTGGAAGTTCATCCAATGTGCGTGGCTTTTGTCGGTAAACGACGCCTTTTAGTTTTCCCCACAGGTAAAAGCCCAGAGGAGTTAGGTCTGGGAAACGTGGTGAATACTCCACAGCACCTCTACGGCTTATCCATCTTCCTGGTAGATACGAGATGCGCCCAAACGCGATTTTGGTAGTGGGCTGGGGCACCATCTTGTTGAAAGTAAACTCTTCCGTCTCCATACAAGTCTCGGATTGTAGGTAAAATGGATGTCTGAAGCTTCTGAAGGTACACCTCACCAGTAAGTGTGCCGGCAAAGAAGAATGGCCCAATCAAGCTCCGGTAAGACAACCCACACCACACATTTACTCCATTTACTCCTGGCAAATTCACGGCTTTGTCTACATGGACGTTCGGATTTTTGGCGGCCCAGTAGATGCAATTGTAGCGATTTACTGTACCATTGAGTTTTAACTGTGCCTCTTCAGACCACACAATCATCTCTGCAAACTCTTCATCGTTGCGCACCATGTTAGTAAACCACTTGCAGTACTCCATTCTACGATCTGGGTCGTCATCGTTCACTGCGTGTAGCAATCGTGGGAGATAACACTTCCACTTTGCTATCTTCAAAATTCGCCGAACACTCGAGCGACTCCCTCCAGTGTCACGGGCACACTGTCTCACAGACTTCTGTGGTGAGCAAGTGAATTGTAACACACGACGGGAGTTAGCTGGACTTGTTACTGTTGCAGGTCGTCCAGGTCGTTGTTTGTGTACATCTTTAACACAGCCTTCGGCTTCAAATTTGTCTCGAATGCTACGAATCGTTAAACGTGTCGGTGGCTCTGTTTGATACTCATTTCGCCAATGCCGTTGAACCTCATTAATGTCTCCGCACTTAAAATACCACTTCAAAACTGACTTCCTTTCATCGAATGTAAGCCTTGCGCCAGCCGTGTTTACTCGAGTAACTAGATGCAACTAAGAACAAAACACTGCCTATCTGCCGACTGTCATCTGACAAAACAAAACAACGCAATACAACGCTTGTGTGGCGATTGCCGGAACTGCAAACTATTACAATACCAAAGATGAGACATCTCCGTCAATACGTTTGCCGGTTATGGACCTTTAAACAGTGGATTCATTTTTTTGGACCCCTCTGTATTCCTAGCGATCACGCCTTCGTTTTTGGAGAAATTGGAAACATTTTTGAAATGTGCCGTAACTCTGCCGTCAAAGATTTTCGGCGGCCCAATAGATGCAATTGTGGTGATTTACTGTACCATTGAGTTTCAACTGTGCCTCATCAGACCACACAATCATCTCTGCAAACACTTCATCGTTGCGCACCGTGTTAGTAAACCACTCGCAGTACTCCAATCTACGATCTGGGTCGTCCTCATTCATTGCGTGTAGTAATCGTGGCATTGGCACTTCCACTTTGCTCTCTTCAAAATTCGCCGAACACTAGAGCGACTCACTCCAGTTTCACGGGCACACTGTCTCACAGACTTCTGTGGTGAGCGAGTGAATTGTTGTAACACACGACGGGAGTTAGCTGGACTTGTTACTGTTACAGGTCGTCCAGATCGTTGTTTGCGTACATCTTTAACACAGCCTTCGGCTTCAAATTTGTCTCGAATGCGACGAATCGTTAAACGTGTCGGTGGCTCTGTTTGATACTCATTTCGCCAATGCCGTTGAACCTCATTAATGTTTTCGTACTTAAAATATCACTTCAGAACTGACTTCCTTTTATTGAATGTAATCCTTGCGCCAGCCATGTTTACTCGAGTGACTAGGTGCAGCTAATAACCAAACACTGACTATCTGCCGACTGTCATCCGACAAAAAAAAACAACGCAATACAACGAAACTTCCTGGCATATTAAAACTGTGTGCCCGACCGAGACTCGAACTTGAGACCTTTGCCTTTCGCGGGCAAGTGCTCTACCAACTGAGCTACCGAAGCACGACTCGCGCCCGATACTCACAGCTTTATTTCTGCCAGTACCTCGTCTCCTACCTTCCAAACTTTACAGAAGCTCTCCTGCGAACCTTGCAGGACCAGCACTCCTGAAAGAAAGGATATTGCGGAGACATGGCTTAGCCACGGCCTGGGGGATGTTTCCAGAATGAGATTTTCACTCTGTAGCGGAGTATGCGCTGATATGAAACTTCCTTGCCCGCGAAAGGCAAAGGTCCCGAGTTCGAGTCTCGGTCGGGCACACAGTTTTAATCTGCCATGAAGTTTCATATCAGCGCACACTCCGCTGCAGAGTGAAAATCTCATTCTAACGCAATACAACGCTTGAGTGGCGATTGCAGGAACTGCAAACTATTACACTACCAAAGATGAGACAACTCGGTCAATAAGTTTCCCAGTTGTGGAGTTTTAAACAGTGCTTTTCCAGAAGCTCTGTGGCACCACTTGGGGCTCCACAGCATCTACCTTAAGAACATCCGCACTTGGCTTGGTGTATCCAGTGGCAGAATACTGTGCCCCAGTGTGGCTCAACAGCAAACACACACACATGGTAGATAGCCAACTTAATACAACAATGCGTATTATATCAGGCACAATCAGACGAGCTCCTACAGTGTGGCTGCCCGTTCTCAGTAACGTAGCCCCTCCTAACCAGCGCCGAGAACACGCTCTCGTTAGAGAATTTCAAAAACTCATGATCAACCCTCAATTACAAATCCATGAAGATACTCACGACATCCAAGGAAACTGACTCCGGTCTAGGCATCCTCCACTAAAGACCGCACAGGCTCTGCACCAAATCAACTTTGAAATAAATGACCGATGGAAAGAGGAATTGGAGAACAGAACAGCAGCAAACTGCCACAGTATGCGATGCATCTTTAGTAAACCAAAAGGATTTGATTGCCTTCGCAAACTTTGGTCAACTCTTAATCGCATCAGAACTAACTGTGGGAGATGCGCCGACTCTTTACACAGATGGGGTAAACTTCCTTCGGCCGCTTGCGACTGTAGCACTGAGAGACAGACGGTCAAACACATCGTGCAGGAATGCCCACTCAGGGCATATGAGGGTGACCCACAGGATTTCCTAATGGCGACCCAAAAGGCAGTCGACTATAAATTATCTGAGGTGGACGTCTGCATGTGATTGCTCTTCTGTGAGTGTAAATTTACAATTGGTGGTGTCCTTGTATACAAACTGTTATTTATTGCTCTGTTTATAGCTATGTGATTTTTTTTTTTAAAATCGTGTTGTTTCTGTAATTTTTACTGTGATGTTATGAGCCATACGCTATATAAATAAACAGTGGATACATTTTTTTGCACCCCTCTGTATTCCTAGCGATCACGCCTTAGTTTTTCGAGAAATTGGAAACATTTTTAAAGTGTGTAGCACTGCCTGCGCGATGCGCTGTACGGCGGGTTGCCGTGTGCGCAGGGGGCGGCGCGTGCGGCGGCAACGGCAGCGTCAGCCCTGCGAGCGCGGAGCGGCTGCAGCAGCGCCACCTGGGCTACTACCCGCGGCTGCGCGCCGGCGCGCCCAACTGGTCGTTCGTGTTCGACCCCGCGGGCCGCCTCTGCTACTACTGGTCCATGGTCGTCTCGCTCGCCTTCCTCTACAACTTCTGGGTCATCATCTACCGGTTCGCCTTCCAGGAGATCAACGGTATGTCAGCACACACACAACGTGTCGTATCGATAGCTACGATGCCACGACGTAGGTGCGATGCCTTAGACCCGTCGTAAGTAGAGCATAGTTTCCATATGAAGCGAAGTGTCCCGGCCGTCTACTCTCGATCAAAAGGGCAGAATCCGGAGCGACGCTCGTAGAGTTCCACAGCGCCGGCTAGAGGGCGCTGTCGTCGGTGTCTGTCAGAGAGCCAACTTAAGAACTTGCACCTATTCCGCGGCTCCGTAGCTATCGATACCACACAACGTACCAAAAGCTCGGCTCAGTACCTGCTGCTGCTGCACAGCAAACCGGCAACCGGCTGCAGGGGACACGACGACTTTTACAATCAGTGTAGAAATAAAGCACCACAGATCGCGATTATTTGATTAATTTGACTAATTTCGTTCATCCATAGGTATTCATCGCCCTGGTGATAGTGATATCTACTTCTAATTTATAGTTTGAATCACGAAAAGGAAGGCCCCAACAGCAGGGTGTGTAATCCTCAACTCCTATTAGATATACTGGTTTTTTGTCTTGATTGTCCAGAGTTGCAGGTGCACGGATACATATTTTGATTGAACTGTATTTCAACTTTATAAACAACAACTGTAAAGCGTGCTATGGATATAAGTGCAGATAATGTGATTCTTGGTACCTTTGCATGTACCCATATCAGTGCGTTAGTTGTTTTTTATTTGCATCTAACCGTCTTCCCACAAACACGACACGTAAATTACCACATGATGTTTTCTGCATGGTCATAACTGCATTACAAACTTCAACACCTGACCTGCTACATCGGAAAAAATAAGCACTAATGGCTTGCCCTTGCAGTATCTACTTGGAGGCACAAACCAACATAAGAACGTACTACTCCTAATAGCTATAATTATTAGTCGCAAATGAAGTACACTACTGGCCATTAAAATTGCTACACCAAGAGGAAATATATTATACTAGAACTGACATGTCATTACATTTTCACGCTGTTTGGGTGCATAGATCCTGAGAAATCAGTTCCCAGAACAACAACCTCTGGCCGTAATAACGGCCTTGATACGCCTGGGCATTGAATCAAACGGAGCTTGGATAGCGTGTACAGGTGCAGTTGCCCATCCAGCTTCAACACCATACCACAGTTCATGAAGAGTAGTGACTGGCGTATTGTGACGAGCCAGTTGCTCGGTCACCATTGACCAGACGTTTCCAATTTGTGAGAGATCTGGAGAATGTGCTGGCCAGGGCAGAAGTCGAAAATTGTCTGTATCCAGAAAGGCCCGTACAGGACCTGCAACATGCGGTCGTGCATTATCCGGCTGAAATGTGGAGTTTCGCAGGGATCGAATGAAGGGTAGAGCCACGGGTCGTAACACATCTGAAATGTAACGTCCACTGTTCAAAGAGCCATAAATGCAAACAAGAGGTGACCGAGATGTGTAACCAATGGCACCCCATACCATCAGGCTGGGTGATACGCCAGTATCGCGACGACGAATACACGCTTCCAATGTGCGTTCACCGCGATGTCGCCAAACACGGATGCGACCATCATGATGCTGTAAACGGAACCTGGATTCATCCGAGAAAATGACGTTTTGCCATTCGTGCACACAGGTTCGTCGTTGAGTACACCATCGCAGGCGCTCCTGTCTGTGATGCAGCGTCAAGGCTAACCACAGCCGTCGTCACCGAGGTGATAGTCCATGCTCCTGCAAACTTCGTCGAGCTGTTCGTGCAGATGGTTGTTGTCTTGCAAAGGTCCCCATCTGTTGACTCAGGGATCGCGACGCGGCTGCACGATCCGTTACAGCCATGCGGATAAGATGCGTGTTATTTCGACTACTAATGAGACGAGGTCGTTGGGATCCAGCACGGCGTTCCGTCACCATTAAAAATATCTGCACACTGCATGAAATTTTCGTTTACTTGATTTCCTAAGTAGAAACAAGAACACTAGTGACATGCACTCAACTATCTTGCTGCATCATAAATGCTTGACAAAAGCGATGCAGTGCTATATTGAAAATTACGCACATGTGTAGCTGTCAAAGCGTGTGCTAGCTACACCTGTCAATTGAGTGCCGAGATTCCCATCACAACTTCCCACCTTCAGCTCAGGCTGCTTCCTTTATTTCAGTGACTTGTTGACATTCCCATGACGTCAAACAAGCACTTCGTCATAATTGCAATGTGTTATATGAAATTAAGTTTCACATAATTTTCAGCTATGTCCTACTGAGAGGGCTGGAGATGTCTGCGCTGAGATTTCCATCAGATTTGTCGAGCCTAAGTACTTAAAAAGCCTTCTTGCCGGGAGGTAAACACCCTTCATTCTGATGGTATCCAGATCATTAAGACCTGTAGTGAGATACTGCGTTTTCTTCGTTTTGAGTCGTAGATCTATTTCTGCAAGACGGTCGTTCCATGTATGGACTTGTCTCTGGATGCCAACATCGCATCCTTTGGATACAGTAAAATCCATATACGGTTTTCTCCAGATCTCTTGTGAACGTATCAATGACACTGAGAAGCGAGATAGCAGATCCGCTACGTACTCCTACAGAAGCAGGAAAATCGCCCGACAGTCCATCAGCGTCATGGTAAAATAGGATTAGATGATGGAACCTAAACCTCACAAAACAGGTTTAAATACATATTACTAAATCAGTGGACTGTTTTTAAAAGAGAAACCAAACATGAAAACTTTAACCACAAGAAAACAACTGATAAAGTAAATGGAAGTAAAAATATCCATGTGGGAAAGAACGGGTAACTTCAAGCAATTTCATTTACTAAAAGTGTCTGCTGTGTCATATCTTACCACCTTATGAACGTACCCTCCATCTTTCGGGAGGTGGGACCACATAATGCACCCGGGAAAATTGTGGAACATGGTTGCCTTGGTGGTTCAGGTGTTACGGTGTAGGGAGTAGTAATTTTGCGTTGACGTATTGGCCTCTACATCTTTGATCACAGAACACTCACCAGTCAACGTTATTTTGACACTGTACTCTTTCCACATGTGCGTCTTCCCAGAGATGCAGTCCATCCTGACTCATATCGTACTTCTTCCAGTTACCTTCTGTACACTGGTGTGCAGAACTTAAGGTCGAAAATAATTTTCACATGATGTGCCACTGCGAAGCAACGTAGCTCCATGAAACGTGAACCACATAAAGAAATAACAGCTACAGTACACTACACAATGTATCTGAAAAAAATACGCAGTGAGACTAACAGGAAGGACACTTTTGTTCAAAGACGATAATTACACTAAAATCATCGCTATTCATGATGGTCTCTTGGACTTTACAAACACCGGACATGATTCTTAATAGGGCTTGTGATCAGCACGGACGGCAGCGTTTGTTCTGGAACATGTTCATAATGCTTGGAAGCAAATCTTGTCGCAGGGCGTCCTATTCCCCACAACGCGCATGTCGATGTGTTGCAATACGTTTCCCCAACGATCACCATGAGTCCTCGTTGGGTTTTAAATCCGGATAAAGAGCACATCAATTCATTCCCTTCGTTCCAACAGGTCGTCCACCTGCGCTGTTCAATATGTTTGCACATAGTGATCCACGAGAAATGATGTCACTGCGCAATACACCCCTGAAAAGATGCACACTGAGGAAGGCGTACAGTGTCACAATATCAGTCATCGCTGAGAGTATCATGTTCGATGATTTGGTGGTGCAACATTTTGCCTCCCCTCACCATAAGACTTGGAAAACCAAAACGATAATGTTCGGCAATGTTCCTGGCTGAATGACGTGTGCCCGCCTCTCACCATACGCAGGTGCGTCCAGAATAACAGACTGAATCTGCGTTCATCCGGGCACGTGAGCCAACTACTTGTTGCTCCTGTCCCTATGCTCTGGTACAGTCCTGTTGAATGTGGTTGCAACTGCACATGATTTTTGTGTGTGTCGGTTCTTGGCTGTTGCCCAGTGCTACTGTTGTTGAGAGTGAGACAGCAGCTGCACTGGCTGGTCTCTTTGTCCAACGACCTCTACGTGGTCTCCAGCCTTCTGTGCACGACTGGGAGACATTTGGGCCTCCAGCCTTCTGTGCACGACTGGGAGACATTTGGAAACATCTGCTGCCATTAATTTCCACATAGTAGTTAATATGTTATGATACCTTATCTATCCCATCATTAGGTACGATACTCTAGCAGTTCTTTCTATACATGGTCCAAATTTCATCGAGCTATGTTAACTGGGAGTGACACATCACGCGAAAGCTACTTTCGCTAACAAGTTTCGTAAGCCACTGTATTTGATTTGTGCATTGCCGACGCCATTCTAAAATCGAAGTGGAAAAACTTGTTCTTAGGTTTTGACAATGATATATATGTCTTGCATGTTTTGTATCGACGGTTCTATTTACCAATATCAGGTAAAAGTTTCAAATTCCGAAGAAATACTAAAACTGTTTCAAAAATGTTCAAATGGCTCTGAGCACTATGGGACTTAACTGCTGTGGTCATCAGTCCCCTAGAACTTAGAACTACTTAAACCTAACTAACCTAAGGACATCACACACATCCATGCCCGAGGCAGGATTCGAACCTGCGACCGTAGCGGTCGCGCGGTTCCAGACTGTAGCGCCTTTAACCGCTCGGCCACTCCGGCCGGCAAAACTGTTTCTGTTTAAATTAAACAACGTAATGGATAAGTAAAATTTTCAAATTACGTGACATAATACAGAATCCATAACATTTTCTGATCCACCTCGAGTCCAATAGAAATTGATTATTAATAATAAATAGTTAAGCATCTCAGTCAATTTACTTAACTTCGTTGCATACTCTCATCTGTTGAACAACTTTCATATCGGAAAGAGAATTGAAGTATTTGACAGAATGTGTGGTACAGTAAGTATAACGTGAGATGAGACTGTTTCTGTCTCATTCCGACGCTAAAGCGTGTATGGAATCCAGTGCGACTCCGGTGCGCATATACACTGAAGCTCCAAAGAAGCTGAAATAGGCAAGCGTATTCAAATACAGAGATACGCAAACAGGCAGAATACGGTGCTGCGGTCGGCCACGCCTGTGTAAGACAGCAAGTATGTAACGTAGTTGAAAGATTTAAGTGAGTCTGAATGTGTGTTATAGTCGGCGCACGAGCGATGGGACATAGCATCACCGAGGCAGCGATGAAGTGGAGATTTTCCTGTACGACCATTTCACGAGTGTACCGTGAATATCAGGAGTTCGGTAAAACATTGATGACATCAGTGCGGCCGGAAAGAGATCCTGCAAGAACGGGTCCAACGACAACTGAAGAGAATCATTAAACGTGAGAGAAGTGCAACACTTCGGGAAATTGGTGCTGATTTCAATTCTGGATTATCGACAAGTGTCAGCGTGCGAACCATTCAACAAAATATCATCGATCTGGGCTTTCGGAGCCGAAGGCCCCATTCGTGTACCCCTGATGACTGCGCGACACAAAGTTTTAGGCCTCGGCTAGCCCCGTCAGCAACGGTATTGGACTGTCGATGACTGGAAACATGTTGCCTGGCCGGATGAGTCTCGTTTGAAACTGTATCGAGCGGATGGACGTGTACGGGTATGTAGACAACCGCTTAAATCCATGGAACCTACATGTCAGCCGGGGACTGTTCAAGCTGGTAATGGTGTGGGGCGTGTGCATTTGGAGTGAATGGTACCTCTGATACGTCTAGACACAAATAGACACGCACGTAAACATCCTGTCTCATCATCTGCTTCCATTCATGTCCGTTGTGCATTCCGACGGCTTTGGACAATTCCAGCAGAACAATGTGACACCCCACACGTCCAGAATTGCCACAGAGTGGCTCCAGGAATAGTCTTCAGAGTTTAAACACTTTAGCTGGCCACCAAATTCCCGAGACATGAAGATTATTGAGCGTATCTGGGATGCCTTGCAACGTGCTGTTCGGAAGAGATCTCCAGCTCCTCGTACTCTTACGGAGTTATGGACAGCCCTGTAGGATTAATGATGTCAGTTCCTTCCACCACTACTTCAGACATTAGTCGGCTCCATGAAACGTCGTATTGCGTAACTTCTGCGTGCTCGCCGGGGGCCCTACACGATACTAAATGGGTGTACCAGTTTCTTTGGCTCCTCAGTGTGTAAGCACCGACATCTAGGCAAGGGTTACTGTGGCCTCCACACGGAAACCTTTTTGTTCGCTCCTTACTGAAGACTCTAAAAAAAGGAAATAAACAAAGCTGATGTTAGATAGGCCTAAGCCGTTTCCAGCAGGTTAGTACAGGACTGAAGTGTGGTTGCTCACTAGCAAGGACAATGTTATAAAGCAAGACTCCGAAATGCTTTTTCATTTAGCTGTTGTGCTGTTGACAAAGAGCATAGGTAGAGAAATAGAATCCGCAAGGGAAGGGACCAATGTGCACGAAGGAAAAGTCTTGCCGATGCGCGGCCAAATTCACCACCTGGGATGTCCCAACCGACCAAGCCATTCAACATTTACATATTTTACGTCGCTGAAATAATGTGTAAATACACTCAAATTTAGCGCATTTCCAAAAGTAATCTCTTTTATTGTATTTACTGCCGGTTGCGGCGGGGCGGGTTCGGTCCTCTGCATTCTCTCTTTCACTTATCGAAAGTCCAACTACCCCAATATGCTTCTTTCCGACGTCCCTTCACTCTGTAGTAGCAGATACTTGCTAGGTAGTGTAAAGCAGCGTTCATGAAACCATCACCTAATACATAATACCTACCACACAGAGGCCGCGTAACTCGAGTTGAAAGTCAGTTCCTGAAAGTTGACTTTTAAAAAATCAGGCGTTCGGAGGATTCACTCTACTTGCAGAAAGCATTTAAAATGAGATTGAATCTGCTTTTATTCATATGGAAACATATGAAATGGTTATCAAGTCCGTATTTAATATGGTAATGCTCTATCATTCAAAGTTCACTGTCTGTACAACATAATTTCACTCAAAAAGCAGCCAGAATTTTTGAAAGTCCGACCCGACTAATTTTCTCGTAAATTACATGTAAATCAATATTGCATTGTACATACTTTAAAAATTAAAAATCTTTCGAGATAGCGGAACATGCAAACTCTGTATAGACTTTAAATAAGAAAGTGAGTATTAGCAAATCGAAAAGCATAATCAGTTATTTAAAAGAAGACTAAGGAAAAATAATAGGCGCCGAAGCATGTGAATTAATCAACGTACCGAACTGGCTTGGGTTTGGACCACACCCTGAGCGGGTGCTCGATTGACTACGTATTCTAAAACATTTAAATTTATAGAACAACAGGGTGTTTCTTACTAACGTTTAAGAAACAACGGAGCGACATAGATGACGTTATAACAAGTAATTTATTATAAGACACGGGGGGCTTACCCCAAAAGAGGATGACAACCATTCAGCGTGTGACGTCATATCCAAAATACGGATGCTACTTTGGATCCCGCGTGTGGAGGGGTGACTGAGCGATGCAATTGTTACATTCAAGCAAATTTCGAACATATTTTGTGTAGTGTTGGCAGAAGAGCCAACACTGTTTTTCTAGAGGAGGCCGAAATGCACGCGTTTAATTACACGCTGACTGGCGTTAGGTCTGGAACAGGTCAGAGAAATAAGACTAGCAAAACAGGAGGTAACTGGTAGAATACTTAACTTTAATCCACAATTGTAGAACATCTCTCGTTACGGTACATGCTTCATAATATTAATTATCAATTGAATACGGCGCCTTGCTAGGTCGTAGCAAATGTAGCTGAAGGCTATGCTAACTATCGTCTCGGCAAATGAGAGCGTATTTGTCAGTGAACCTTTCCTTGCAAAGTCGGCTGTACCACTGGGGCGAGTGCCAGTACGTCTCTCTAGACCTGCCGTGTGGTGGCGCTCGGTCTGCTATCACTGACAGTGGCGACACGCGGGTCCGGCGTATACTAATGCACCGCGGCCGATTTAAAGGCTACCACTTAGCAAGTGTGGTGTCTGGCGTTGACACCACATTTTGTAACTGTGTTCCGTTGTAAATGTAGATGTTACAAAATTGTTGTCCTCGATATATTGAACTAAAATCCGTTTTTTGTGTTTCTTTCTTCTTCTGCCATCTTTTCTTATTTACAGACATTATGTAGTAAAGAAAACGTAGTCATTTACTGGTAATTAAGCAATTCGGAAGCTTTTACTCATTTACTTGAGATGCAATACGGTCGTTTTGTTGTATTGCACTTTGCGATAAACAGAGGAGAACGTGGGAACCTAAACAAATGAATAAATTAATGTCTCAGTGTAAACACATAATAGTTTAACGCGATGAAATAAATACTGGCTGCTAGACGCTTAACTCGAACCCAGAACACCAGGCGCTTAAGTTGCTCATGTTGGCGCGGAGCCACATCGACGTGAATGCTTGACTTGGGTTGGGATGATCAGGTGTGACAGACCGACAGGGTGTCGTATATTAAATTACTTGTCTCAGCGTAATCTATTTCACAGGACGAGGTTAGTATGAAAGAAAATTTTGGAAAATCCACCGGAAAATTCGGAATTGAAATCCATTGTGAAAGATGATCACTTGAGAACGGCTCGACCGATTTGGTTTACTTTCTTTTTATTCTGTTCATAACTGTGGATGGTAATTGCACTAATGACATTAAAAAAAATTGCATTCAGTTTGACAGTTCCGCTGTCACATGTTTCCATAATATGTATGTGTGTCACAGAAAATCTCTAAAAGTTCTTGACTGATTTACTATAGATTTTTAGACACACTAACGAACGTTCGGACGGACATACCCAATATATTTTTGTGATACATATAATATATGCATTTCTATTTAATATATAACGGGGAAGCGTAGTTACCACAAATATCAAAAATTCCTTCACGGATTTACTTCCGATTTTTACACGTTACTCTACAGAACATTCAGACAGATGTGGACATAGAGAGAAGGGAGAACGAGACGGACAGAGAGAGAGAGGGAGAGAGAGAGAGAGAGAGAGAGAGAGAGAGGGAGGAGAAGATTATTCACAGAGAGATGGAACAAGGAGGACCACTACGGGGATACGGGGAGAGATAGGGGGATGAGAAGATGGGTAGAGGAGTGAGAACAAGGAATTTAGGATGTATATGCAATTCCCATACACGCTGCAAAGCATTGCCAGGTTCCCAAGTCAAGTACGATCTCTAGTACTGCTCAGGTGCACCAACAAGAAATGTTTTAGGTAAATATATCTGGGACATAATCGTAATACACTGCCTGCCAAAACTGGTGACGCACCCACAAGGGGCGGAGGAAACGAAATGGAATTTCGCAGTTTCAGAGGGAATGTAACCTTATGTCGCTGATTACAAACTGGAGTCAAATTTACAAAGGATTTGGCTGTATGTGCCCACTTCTGAGTACGACGTTGCACCCCATCTATCCTGGATGCCTGCAGTTATTTGATTTGCACTTTCAAGAGGTAAGCTGTACCACTATACTATAACTGGCTCTGGAGTCGTGGATACTGACACTGGGACGGAGTTTATACGTGAAGTGGTCCCACACATGGGCTATCGGTGAGAGGTCTGGGAGCCGGCCGGGGTGGCCGAGCGGTTCTAGGCGCTACATTCTGGAACCGCGTGACCGCTACGGTCGCAGGTTCGAATACTGCCTCTGGTATGGATGTATGTGATGTCCTTAGGTTAGTTAGGTTTAAGTGGTTCTACGTTCTAGGGGACTGATGACCTCACAAGTTATGTCCCATATTGATCAGAGCCATTTGAGCCATTTTTTGAGAGGTCTGGTGATCTGTCTGGCTGCCGACGTACTTCACCATCACGCAGACAGCTCAGAGTGGCACGTACCATATGTAGACCACCATTGTCCTGGCGAATAATGGCAACACAATACTGCTACACGAGAGAGAACACACGAGGATGTAGGGCGTCCGTGACTTGCTGTTGCGCTGTCGGAGTTCCCTCTGCTACTGCCAGCCATGATCTGAAGTCAATCGGTGGCTTCCACACCGTGACGCTGCTGTGCCTCTCAAAAACATTGGAAAAATGGGACCTATCCCCATATCGCCACCATACTGCCCGACGATGGTCATCCGAGGTACTGCAGAACTGCGATCCATCGTCAAATACATTGCCATGCCGTTCATCAGCAGTCCATGCTTTTCGGTCATGATACCACTCCAAAGGCAGCCATTTGTGTCGTGGTGTTAATGGCAGTCTACGCTTTGGACAGTAATTGCTTGACCCGGCTGCTGCTAGTCTTCCGGCAATGGTGTAGGGTGACACAGATAGTTGCAGGTAATCCATCACGTTCTCGGATGTCGGATGTCACGCACATATTTGCAGGGATTACGATGTACTTGGTGCACAGTACAATGGTCCTGCACTGTGGTAGTCAGGCGCTGTTGATGGGAAACTTGACTGTGTGTGGAGTCTTATGGGACTTAACTACTAAGGTCATCAGTCCCTAAGCTTACACACTACTTAATCTAAATTATCCTAAGGACAAACACACACACACCCATGCACGAGGGAGGACTCGAAGCTCCGCCGGGACCAGCCGCACAGTCTATGACTGCAGTGCCCCAGACCGCTCGGCTAATCCCGCGCGGCGGAACCTTGACTACGTGTATGACTGTGCTGATGTTTCCATGCAGTCAAACATTGGGCCACTTTCACACCGGAATTCCCCACAAACCTGGATATTGCGCGATTCGACAACCTAACCAAATGGAGTCTTACAATGAGGCCTGCTGCTACTAATGTTATCTCACGGGAGTGTGCAGCATCTACGTGTCCCTTGTACTGATCGCTCAACGTCTGAAGCTCATCACGCCTCTTACGCGCATTACCACTCCTGGTAACCAGACTAAACATTAACGCACTCGGTCATCGTTATGCGTATCACGGAGAGTTGCAACTTTAATCATTTACATAACCGTCCATAGCGTGTACGTGTACACTGACATTTAACCTATATTGTAGGTGCCTCATATTTTTTCTCAAGACAGTGGTGCAGTTCATCGCACATTTTTTTGCCTGGTAACACTTAGGATTGTTTAGTTACACTCTATTCATTCGCCACATACGTTCGCTTTTCGTGAAATGGGAACGAATGCCTGTGGTTAAATGAAAGTTACGTCATTACTTTTATTATTTATTAGTAACCAAGATTACTGCTTTGAAACTAATGTAAAGCTAAAACTATGATACCTTCTAATGCGTGAATTGCAGCAGCAATAAAATCAAACCCAGATTTAAAAATCAGTACTGAATCACAAATGGTTCCTGCGGCATCGACGAAGTTTTATTGCGGTACTTGTGCATGGATCGTTAAGTTTTAATACCGTCCCCGTAAAGAGGCAATAAACGGACATAAAACTAGGAATGTACGTGTTGATATTAACAGTAAGTTGCGAAACAGTTTAAGGGCGAAAAATCTTCGCTTAACTAATAGCGATGTTCTCCTATTGTCCCAAAGCAGAAATATATGTATAGGTTTATAATTCCACGGTCTATATGGTTCAATAAAACTGTAATGTCTACCGTTCTGAGTGGAAGCGTCGACCCATTACCGTAACTCTGTGTATTGTGTTCTTGGTTCAGTATGTTCATATGTGTCTGAATTCCTAAGGGACCAAACTGTTTAGATCATCGGTCGCTAGACTTACACACTACTTAAACTAACTTACGCTAGGGACAACACACACACACACACCCATGCCCGAGGGGGACTCGAACATCCGGCGGGAATGGCCACGCGATTCGTGACATGGCGACTCTAACCGCGCGACCACTCGCCGCGGATGTGTTGTTGGATCCAGCCAGTTATGTTGTAAATATTCCGGGCGTTAACGGTAGTCTTTTGGATGGTGTTCACACCCATCGTAGAGTCAGTGCTCGACTGTCAGGTACTCCTCAGGATCTTGGTAAGAAAAGGGAAGAACATTAGTCAAGGGTCATGATTGTTGTGATAATTCGGCCGGAGAGGACATTCAGCAGAGTGTTTTTAAATGTGTAACTCAAAGTTTGAGATCAATAAATCAACAAATTAAACGGAGACTCCCTATTGAAACAGCCAAGCAACGCACTTGTTTAAAACTGTAAATATTTGGAATTACTATTTAACTGCTAAACTGTATAAGAAGAGTAAATTCAGTTATTATATCGTCACGTAACTGCAAAAGAACATCAAATTTAAGGGTTATACAATGTGTAAAGTTAACATCAAATTGGGAACATAAGGAACACCGGTTGTCATTCTGCTGTTGTTTTCTTGGTGGATGAGGTTATAAATTAAAAAGAATTCTAACCCCTCGACTTTCTCTGCGTCCCTTGACGAGAATGAGACGAAAATGCGAGTACCATCATTTACTCTTTGAAAGAGTAATTTTGGGCCGAGTTAATTTTAGTGTAATACCTTTCAACGCGTAATGATTGATTGTCACCAAGCTCTTGGTTTGAAAAACGACGCCAGATGGTAAGATATATACTTCCTGTTGGGTAGTTGGCTGATATGACCAGCCAAATAATAGCAACCTAACAAATCTGGAGAGTTACCTCTGAGTTCAGTTGTAAGACGGATGTAGCTTCTTATAGGAAAGCCCATTTATATTAGCAACAGAGAGCAGTGCCTAAAGTGACAGTTTGCTGTTTCCTTGTAGAGACCGAGTTTTTGCCCGTGTCATGGGACAGTCAACACGCAATGACGTTGTAATCAGTGTCCATCACAGAAGACCTCACGGTAGGCTCCATGTTGGTGAAAATCTGCCTCGCGCACTTATAAGCGTAGTGGCAACCTTCGAAAATCGGATAAGGCGTTCACTATTCACGAGATTTAAACTATCTCCGTAATTCACGCTATCCGAAGACAACCGTCGGCCCCTACCACCATAACTCGTGGAGATGCTATGGCCTACAGATTTGGCTATTGAGATACACTTTTCCACTCCATTGCTATTATTTTTCCCTCGCTCGTCTCAACGGTGTAGTGGCTTCCTTGATATCAGAATGAGATTTTCACTCTGCAGCGGAGTGTGCGCTGATATGAAACTTCCTGGCAGATTAAAACTGTGTGCACGACCGAGACTCGAACTCGGGACCTTTGCCTTTCGCGGGCAAGTGCTCTACCATCTGAGCTACCGAAGCACGACTCACGCCCGGTCCTCACAGCTTTACTTCTGCCAGTATCTCGTCTCCTACCTTCCAAAGGTAGGAAGGTAGGAGACGAGATACTGGCAGAAGTAAAGCTATGAGGACCGGCCGTGAGTCGTGCTTCGGGAGCTCAGATGGTAGAGCACTTGCCCGCGAAAGGCAAAGGTCCCGAGTTCGAGTCTCGGTCGGGTACACAGTTTTAATCTGCCAGGAAGTTTCCTTGACATCATTTTGTAACTTTTATTTTTATTTCATGCTTGATCAGATGTGGAACCTGGTTCTGAATGCTAATGCACCCGTACTTCCCAATTCTAGTGTATAATATTCGTTTCCCTATTGGTTTGTAAATCTTAAATACTGAAAGCATTTCAGATAATGAGTCCTATTTAGTCTCATTCTATTGTTTGATGGCTGTGCGGCACTTATTGTTCATCTTTACTCTCATAATAAGGTTTGAGTAATCTGTGTCCAAAGCAACTTACTGAGTCACGCGTGTAAGTCCTATAAGTGTCAGATGCTTTCAAAACCACACGACAAAGCATCACCTTCCTTACGCTCCACTTGTTACAGGAAGTGGTAGGTAAGTGAAGTGTACCATCAGTTAGTCACCGCACCTAATCACCTCAGCACACAGATTTCTTCCCGGACACTTGAAGTTTCGCGATTTCACCTTCAGGTTCTAGACAGGTAGATTACGATATAATGTCCTGTCGAAGAAAAGATCATTAAAGACTGTTCCTAAAATACGGCCAATCCAGTGTACATTGCCCTGTAAAGAGATTAGTTTGTGTGTGAACTGTAATATGGGACAATAATCGAGGCACAACTGTTAATGTGTGAAGTCTCCAAGAATAAAAGGAAATTCGATTACATTCGGTAACGACACGCTTGCCCTGGTAACACCAGAGTGATGTAGAATTTAGCTTCCCCCATTTTCCAACAAGTCTAAACGTACTTGCTGCGAGACTGTTCGCCTTTGAAACCGCAGTAGGTGATGCACTAATTATTAGACGCAGATGCACATGCTCCTTTTTGCAAGGTTATGTCTGTTAATACTGCCGCCACAAATCCGTGTCGCGTCACTTGAGATCGTGTTGCAGAGCCATAGAAACAAACACTGTCGAAGGCTTGTGTATGTTATTAAACTGTCCACTTTCACTTCATTGCCCAGGTGGTTGGGAGTGGAGATCTTAATAAAAATAAGAAAAGTAGCAATGGAGTAACAAGTAACATAAGAGAAATTTAACTACAGTCACATTAGGAAAGTTAGGTCTCGCATACTCCATACGATACCTATAATGGTGTAGGAATCACGTCCAGGCGTATGATTATCCTTCCATCCCGCAGGCAGAGGTTTATAAATAAGCAGTGATGGAAAAATCAGAAATATTTAAGCTCATACAGTGGTCACCGATGGTCATTCCTCTCGTGCTCCATCAAAGAATGATACAGGAAAGACTTGAATGGGTATTTTTAGTCAAAGTAGCTCCATACATCGTCAGGTAACCTGCGCAGTGTAGCAGTATAGACTGTAGCTATAATCAGGCGATAAAGCTATACTGGACACGGTTCAGAGATTTTCAGATCACCTCAGAAGTCTTCTTACATGCTGTTAAAAGGCACACAGAGCTACAGCCAAAGTTCTGTAATCGGAATTAATGTCCCCCTGCGCTGAAGTCTCTTACCTCGTTCGACACATCCTGTTTCTATGCCCACATACGTAGGGCACGCTCGAAAGCAATGTCTAATTCGAGCAACATCGTTTGCGTCGTACTACTAAGGATTAGTCTCCCACTAAAACACACATATTCGTTTTTATTGTACCTGTTGTTAAGCACTGTTCGCAGCAGAGTGACCGGTGCATTAGCGTATGTTACAAAATAGTTATTCAAAACCTATTTTCCTCTGGCCTGGTTTTGATGTTTCGTGAAGATTGTGCATATTTTTATTGCAGCTGTGGCAGTTTAATTCATTAAAACTTAAATTAGTGAAACTGTAATATTGCTGGTATCAACCTTATTTTGAACAGTGATCAAAAGACTTAGATGATACGCAGGTTCTTTTTGATACAGACGATAAATTTTAGCGTTAACCGCGTCACAGTTTCACAAGTTACAAACTGCTCGTCTGAAGACTGTCATAAATGACTACTACAAAAATGCAAATATGTGTGAACTTCTAAGGGACCAAACGGCTGAGGTCATCGGCCCCCAGACTTACTTAAAGTAATCTACGCTAACGACAACACACACACACCCAAGCCCAAGGGAGGAAAATTCATGACATGGCGCCTCTAACCGCGCGGCCATTCCGCGCGGCACAACTACAAACAAAGAATATACTGACACTTACAAGAGCTAGCGCAACAAAAATGCTTCATATGTAGCCAAGAGCGATGTGAGTCATATAGCAGAGAAGCACATGCTGTGCATAAAATTACGAGCTGTCACACTACGGTGTGATACGATCGCTAAATGTTGTGGTCATGACTGCTTACAACTTACATAATATACTTTACATGTTACAGATAAAAACAATGTACATTAGCAGACGAGAGATGACCATCATAATACAGATTGTGAAATAAGTTTTTGCAGGGAAAATGACTATATTATCATGATAACATTTGAGTTAATGTGCAAAGATTGTATTGTCAAATTGTAAACAGATTACTATGTTTGTCTTGAGTGCAGGGAATTGTGAAGTAGCCTGAATACTTCGGTAACATGCTATTAACAGCTGGTGAATGAATATGAAAGCTACAGCAGTAAAAGTAATTCAAGTGCCGTACATGATTCTGATTCCAGTAAAATGGAGTACCTCAAATATTAAAAACATGCCCCCACGGAACTAAAAATGATAAATTACAGTAGTTCAAGAGAGAAACGCCTTTTGAGTGCTGCACATTAAGTTCTCTTTCTTTCTTTTTTTATTTATCTTGTGCACTCACAGGTGCTTCGCCTCAGTTATAAGGCATCTTCAGTGCTTGTCAGATCAGCGTCTAATTCAATATTTTTAAGTCAAATAGGTTTCTCTTAGGTGACAAACTGGTTGAAAGTTTGCACTTTTCCCTTTTGCTCACTGTTTTCAACATCTAGCAGTTAAACTGTTAACGTTAAGTTGAAAGTACAAGTTAATGTTCTGTACGTTGAGAACAGTGATCAGAAAGGAAAAGTGGAAACTTTCAACCAGTTTGGCACCTGAGAGAAACCTATTTGGCTTAAAAATAATGAATTAGACGCTGATCTGACAAGCATTGAAGATGCCTTCTAACGAAGGCGAAACGCATCTTGGTGACAAGATAAATTTAAAAAATGAAAGAAACTTAATGTGCAGCATACAAAATGAGTTTCTCTTTTGAACTTCTGTAATTTATACACAGCTGCTGCGAAAATGACTAGCACAAGAAGCTTGTTAAGGAATGATTGTTTTAATGGATAAACGGAAGCACAGCTCGATTGTTTTTCTCATTTATGGCGTGACACTAAACAGGATATTCAAGATTTTATAAAAATATAAGGGGCAGCCAGATGAAACGAGACAGATGTAAAAAGTAGGTAAAGTGTTTATTATTTCAGCTCGTGTTAATAAATGTATTCTACTGTGAGAAAAGACGCTCAAAGCCTTAATGTGAAAACGTTCGCGGTTTCCTAGGAAAATATGAATGCAGCCAGGTGTGCACCCTTTCGTCCGAAGCAAATCATGAAAATCGCATGGGAACGGATCATAACTGTATGGAGGCTGTGGGTGGCCCCACACTTTGGCAAGGTTGCTCTGTTTATACTGCAATAGTCTCGCTGGGAAGTCCTTACTCATCCTCCATCCCGCTTGTTGTTTATCTCGGTGAACTGACCACAGTAGTCTCTCATCATATTTATTTTCCTTCGAACGTGACACCATGCTTCCAACTCACAGACATCGTAATGAAATAGCTCACTTCATTCTCCGGTGATATATTTTCAGGGAAACAGCAAGGTGAATGTTCCATTTGTGAATATTGTGACTCGTCACACAGACTATCTTATTCTAATAATTTCCGGGTATGCAGCCGGATCCCGTCGACATTCTGCCACGATATTTCGGCCCAGAGACGTCCGGCCATCATCAGGTGAGTACACAACTACTGAAGAGCCCAGGTGCAGTCGCGGTATTTATGCCGAATCTCGCGCATGTGAAATGTACTGGCATCCTACAGCGCATGCGTCAGGTGTTGACATGCGCAGCATAGCCGAGTTGTACGTGCTGCCCTCGGTGGTGGAAATAAAGGTTCATCTAGTCATTGAGTATCGAATGACACTGTCGATTCCGCTGTGATTGTATAATTTTAATAACAGGATTCCAATTTTTATCCAGCTGAAAGCCGTTGTCACGATTTATAAGATTATTGGCAAGACGTATTTCCACTGATTCCTTGATTACGGAATCCCAAAAACCGGAAACCGGGGATAAAATTTTTGTTACATTGTATTCCATTGAATGTCCCAAAGAAATACAGTGCTCTGCTACTGCCGATTTTGACGGTTGCCGCAGACGGGTGTATCTTTCATGTTCTATACATCGTTCATGGACAGTTCTTGTCGTCTGGCCAATGTATGCAGCGCCACATTCACAGGGAATATTGTAGACGCCTGCCTTCTTCAGTTGTAAATCGTCTTTAACGATATTTCGGCCCAGAGACGTCCGGCCATCATCAGGTGAGTACACAACTACTAAAGAGCCCAGGTGCAGTCGCGGTATTTATGCCGAATTTCAGAAGTCACATCAGACTATCTTATTATTCAGCTCCTGTAGTTTTCCGGTTCCATCCGAAATATAATCAAGCCGTTTCTGTAATCATATTATGATTCAATGCACTACATTCCATCAGAATAAATCACTTTCACTAAAAACAATTTCTCAGTGCCGAACTGTGTGAGCCGGCCGGAGTGGCCGAGCGGTTCTAGGAGCGTCAGTCTGGAACCACGTGACCGCTAAGGTCGCAGGTTCGAATCCTGCCTTGGGCATGGATGTGTGTGATGTCCTTAGGTTAGATAGGTTTAAGTAGTTCTAAGTTCTAGGGGACTGATGACCTCAGCTGTTAAGTCCCATAATGCTCAGAGTCATTTGAACCATTTGAACTGTGTGATTTGTCTTTATACAACGATCCTCCACGTATGTTAAAACCATTTTCTTACTGTAGATTTATTTTTTACAGTGTCAGTGATTTTTCAGTATGTATTATTACAGATGCACTCTTCTACTCCTTGTAACGTAACTGCCATTCGACGAAGGATTCAATCTCAGAATAGACTACAGGCATCACTTTTTTCACTTTTACTACTAGCTTTCCTAACCAAGACTAGTGAGTGTGAATAGTGTAAGACGGTATTCCCATATGCAATGAAATATTTTTCACAGCCGTTGACAAAAGTAGAAAAATGTCCTTTAGGGTACTCCAAATCTGGTGCTTCTTCTCCGGGTGCACGATGTTTCGAACAATCTCGACAGAGGGCAGAATTGATGGGATGCCTGGCGCCTATGCAAGACACAGGTCGCAATCAAAGTGCTTTAATCGAATTCTTGTTTGCGGAAAAAGAATCTCTGATGAACAGCCAGAAATGTTTGTTTTGTAGTGTTGCTATCTGATCTCTCACGTTGGGGACGTCCTTTCACAGCCACTGCTCCCGACATGGCGAATCGCTTCGATTCCGTTATTCGTAGAGACTGTGAAACCCAATTATCAGCTCTAAGGCTCTGGATCATTGAAAGTGCGTGTGTTTCAAACGTTTGCTTCAGATGGGTTCCACGAATGTTCACAAAAGACCACAAGATTCAAAGATATGCCATTTCGCCTGAACTGTTGGAGCACATTCGGCCAATGGAGAGGCATTTCTGCCACGAATCGTAACAGGTGACGAAACGTGGGTCCATTACGTAGAGCTTTCACCAAAAGGTTTTACATGCGCTTCCACAATGTTGGCGTAAAGCACCAAACGTGATGGAGACTGTGTAAAAAAACACAAGTAAAGGAAATGCTGACTGATATTGACACAAAAGTCTGTTGTGAATAAATATTTAATGAGAAAAAAATATGAGCGACTATTTATATAACGAGTCTCATTTTAAGACTGTTAAGTGCTATATTTGACCCTTCCCCTTAACGGGAGGTTTACTATATTTTGGTTCAAAAATCGATTTTTTAAATTGCATTTTTGTATCCACCCCTGAAACCGTTTTTCCGAATACGGAACGGAAATGTTTGTTATTCACGGTTTAATAAAATATGCACCTGCCTGAAATCGGTCTTTTTCACGCACCGGTTGTTTTCTTTCGGAGTACTAGTTATTGTACCAGTGCTTGGGAGGAAACACGCAAAATTCACATTAAAGTTTGAACGCTTGTGGTTGGAAGTTAGCCCCAAGCATTTGCATTCCGGTGCGGAGACTGTGGAGATTGCGACTTTCCTGGCAGTGAGCAGCTTCAACGAAGGGTATTCAGCAATTCTGAAGACCATGACAAAGTTGGACGTCACACTGGCACTCTATTCGACGCAGTTCGCCAAGAATTCTGACGACCACAGGATTCAAGCGGCCGAATACCGCTTCTCAAGGGCCGTACAAGCCGCACTGAAGCAGCGCAAAATGGGCCAGAGTAGAGTAGAGTAGAACGCCCTCTATGAGGAGGAGGGAGGACTAGTTTATGGACCCGGAATAGCAGATTGAACGTACGTTCCATAATAATGCATTTGTATGTAGTCAAAGTTTCAAACGCTTTTTTCTCGAAATGATGATTTTTAACTTCAAATCTATTGAACCGATTGGCATGATTCAATGCTTCTGACGAAGCTAACTACATTGTCTAGGAGTTGTACAATTTTTATTCCCATCCATCAACTATAAATACACAACTTACCATTAAAATTGCTACACCAAGAAGAAATGCAGATGATAAACAGATATTCATTGGACAAATGTATTATATTAGAACTGCCATGTCATTACATTTTCACGCAATTTGGGTGCATAGAACCTAAGAAATCAGCACCTGAGACAACCACCTCTGGTCGTAAGAACGGCCTTGATACGCCTGGCCATTGAGTCAAACAGAGCTTGGATGGCGTGTACAGGTACAGCTCCCCATGCAGCTTCAACACGACACTACAGTTCATCAAGAGTAGTGACTGGCGTATTGTGACGAGCCAGTTGCTTGACCACCATTGACCAGATGTTTTCAATTGGTGAGAGATCTGGATAATGTGCTGGCCAGGGCAGCAGTCGAACACTTTCTGTATCCAGAAAGGCCCGTACAGGAACTGCAACATGCGGTCGTGCATTATCCTGCTGAAATGTAGGGTTTCGCAGGGATCGAATGAAGGGTAGAGCCACGGGTTGTAACACATCTGAAAAGTAACGTCCACTGTTCAGTGGCACCCCATACCATCACGCCGGGTGATACGCCAGTATGGCGGTGACGAATACACGCTTCCAATGTGCGTTCTCCACGATGTCGCCAAACACGGATGCGACCATCACGATTCAGAACCTGGATTCATCCGAAAAAATCACGTTTTGCCATTCGTGCACCCAGGTTGGTCGTTGAGTACACCATCACAGGCACTCCTATCTGTGATGCAGCGTCAAGTGTAGCCGCAGCCATGGTCTCCGAGCTGATAGGCCATGCTGCTGCAAACGTCGTCGAACTGTTCGTGCAGGTGGTTGTTGTCTTGCAAACGTCCCCATCTGTTGACTCAGGGATCGAGACGTGGCTGCACGATCCGTTACAGCCATTCGGATAAGATGCCTGTCAATTCGAGTACTAGTGACACGAGGCCGTTGGGATCCATCAAGGCTTTCCGTATTACCCTCCTGAACCCACCGATTCCATATTCTGCTAACAGTCATTGGATCTCGACCAACGCGAGCAGCAATGTCGCCATACGATAAACCACAATCGCGATAGGCTACAATCCGACATTTATCAAAGTCGGAAACGTGATGGTACGCATTTCTTCTCCTTACACGAGGCATCACAACAACGTTTCACCAGGCAACGCCGGTAAACTGCTGTTTGTGTACGAGAAATCAGTTGGAAACTTTCCTCATGTCAGCACGTTGTAGGTGTCGCCACCGGCGCCAACCTTGTGTGAATGCTCTGAAATACTAATCATTTGCATATCACCGGGTCTTCTTCCTATCGGTTAAAGTTCGCGTTTGTAGCACGTCAACTTCGTGGTGTAGCAATTTTAATGGCCAGAAGTGTATTTTTACTTAGCCGACGAAGTAAAAAAAAAAAAAAAAAAAAACATTTTTTTAAATGTCCACCATTTTGTTTCCTGTGTGAAATAACTTAATCGAGGTACAACTCCTAAAAAATCTTATATACTTCGCTATCGTCAACTCAATTTTGATTTCAGACGAACCGGCTGACCTGTAACATACCGCGCGCGGAGGTCTACATCGAAATTTTGCTTCGTTCCGACGGCACTTCCGCCTTTGCTCTTCGACATTTCCGGTCGAAAAAATTTCGGTTTGTAGAGGAAATATCAATAAACATGTTGACCAAATTTGACATTGATATCTATGACACATCCCGAGAAACAAATTCTCAAAGAACATGCTCTTTTGGGCCAAGGATAGTAAACTTTCCCTTGACATGACTATGAATCTCTCTTTAGTAGTTTATTTTATAGCGCCAATCTCTCGATACCGTCCAGCCATATTAATGTGACCAACTTGGCCAGATTAGTGAATTTTTAGAGCTTAATGCAGCAAATTCTGAGCTCTGACTTGCACAGTGTCATAATGAGTAACATCGAGTTAATCAGCATCCTATATCAAACGTGGAATGTTCCAAAATAACAACTCACCTTTTCGAAATAATGTTAATTAGCCAGTGAAATTCCTGTCTCTGATAATACACTCTCCACAAACATTAATGTGATCACTGTCAGCAGCCTGCCGAAGCACCTCGTGCACCGCGGACTGGTCCAAGACGTGCAGAAAGTGATCCAGTGAGTGATAAATGGAACTTCGTTCGCTTATTCACTTTTCTGGGAATTTGGGACTTGGGGGGAAATCTTTGGGGTAGTGGGAGCTAATTTTTCATTTTTATTTCTCGTCCGAGGAAGTTGCATTACAATGTGTCGATCCATTATGCCTTCCAGAACGACGAGATCACCCAATTAGTGCCACAAAAACATTCCCCAGACTGTAACGCTCAATCTTCCGGCCTGGCTACTTCTGATTATTGTTGCAGGGCGTCGGCCATCTATCGGATGTATCGCCGATCTTGGATAGTACTATTTGGCCATGCACGGTATTCTTCAACCATAGTTTCACACGAACAGTTTACAGACGTGGCTGTTCTGGACATACTGTTGCCCATGACCGGGAAGCCAATGATAAAACCCATTTGCGCATCAGAGAAGTCTCTCCGTTTCCACATTTCGGCAACGACTGCACTGTTTTCCACGTTTCCCGGCACGCTTTATGTACCCTCCACTGCTAGTGCTGCCACCTGCGGTCTGTGCATGGTTATTGCACTTTGACGTTGAACACCACTAGGCGGTGATCACATTAATGTGAATGTGAATGAACCGCGTATTTAATAATTAAAAATCTAAAGGAACTCTCTTGAGACGATACATAATAGTCCCCGTGGGTCTGCAAGTGAAAGAAATATTATTTACCAGAGCCGGTTACCGAGGGTGATACGTTAATGGAAACTGCTAACTCAGCACCTCCCCATGGGTGTTATAAACGCGTATCTCTCAGATGATCCAGAGCAAAAGTGACGGATGAACACCAGTACAACGAAATATGTGAATAGCCAATCAGAGGATGCTGTTAGCCCCCTCGAACGAATATTTACACAGTCGCAATTATATTGATATATGAAGTTGACAGATGGTCTCGGAACACGTTACTGGGTACTGATGCCAGAGCCCTGTTTGATGAACAGATTCCTCCTTTCTGCCCCAGGGCCAAACACGTAAGGGCGCCACCCCCGTGATCTCCCGCTGTGGCAGTCCACACTCACCAGGGTATTGCTGGACGTACGGCTAAATGTCTGTACTGTTGAATTTATGAAAGCAGAACGAGAGTAGGAACTGAAATTAGAACATCTGGAATGACTGCAGACCTCGCATTTTAAGTGGTTCAAATAGCTCTGAGCACTATGGGTCCTAACATCTGAGGTCATCAGTCCCCTAGTACTTAGAACTACTTAAACCTAACTAACCTAAGGACATCACAGATATCCATGCCCGAGGCGGGATTCGAGCCTGCGACCGTAGCAGCAGCGTGGTTCCGGATTAAAGCGCCCAGAACCGCTCGGTCTCCACGGCCGGCGCATTTTAAGTGGAATTGACTGCCTTTTGCCCACAATAACACACTACAAGGTAAGAAACAACTCCTTTCTGATTTAATTAGGATCCAGTTAAAAATATAATCGCATTACAGAAGGGACAAATTCTGACATAAAACACCCTCTATTTCCCTAAGCTCACTGGCGTTGGACAAAACGGGTGTTTTGAAGAATCACAAGGATATTTTTCTGGACGTGTTGGAGACTCTGTCAATCTTACATCTCTTTTCCAGCTGTTTTGCGACTGACGGCTGTTTCAGTTGAAAGCGCACCTTTGTGCATGTGCAGATAGAACTGATTGTCCTGCACTGTAATTTCTGTTTAAATGACAAATTGCTCAACCTTACAACTGTCCAGAAGGTCTGCGTTGTTTTCTTTGACAAGCGTTTCCACGTCTCTGTAATGATGTGGAACCTGACTACAGATATCTGTGAAAATGTCTGCATAGGTCTGTATGCTGTCAGTCCGTACCACGTGAAAGTAATGTCTTCGCACGCTAAAAGTAATTACATGTTATTGAAAATTGGTTTTGTGATCTATGTTGTAGAGAGTTATGATATATGTAACCGAGGCGTATGCACTGCGACGGCATTGTCTCTAGGTGTGACACACTCGCAGTTCCCCCCACCCCCCCTCCCCCTTTCCAACGCCTCAACCGCACACAGCGTGGCTTGGTGGTGGAGGAAGCGTGCAACCAGTCGAGACAACTACGTACACATGCAGGAGGACTACCTATGTGCCGAATTCTAGGCCTTCCCTCCGTTACACCTTGCAGTTTATCCCCAAGTGGTCCCAGTACCACAGATTACATTCGAAAATCTGCCACACATTCAAGTAAAGGTTCCTGTGTCATCTACTTTCTACCAAATAAAAATTATTTTCTCTTTTCAAATGGTTCAAATGGCTCTGAGCACTATGGGACTCAACTTCTGAGGTCATTAGTCCCCTAGAACTTAGAACTAGTTAAACCTAACTAACCTAAGAACATCACAAACATCCATGCCCGAGGCAGGATTCAAACCTGCGACCGTAGCGGTCTTGCGGTTCCAGACTGCAGCGCCTTTAACAGCACGGCCACTTCGGCCGGCATTTTTTTTGTTTCTCTTTTCATTTGACATATTCATATATTAACAGGTGATTGCGTATACATTCTCATTGATATGTAAGTATTTACACTCCTGGAAATTGAAATAAGAACACCGTGAATTCATTGTCCCAGGAAGGGGAAACTTTATTGACACATTCCTGGGGTCAGATACATCACATGATCACACTGACAGAACCACAGGCACATAGACACAGGCAACAGAGCATGCACAATGTCGGCACTAGTACACTGTATATCCACCTTTCGCAGCAATGCAGGCTGCTATTCTCCCATGGAGACGATCGTAGAGATGCTGGATGTAGTCCTGTGGAACGGCTTGCCATGCCATTTCCACCTGGCGCCTCAGTTGGACCAGCGTTCGTGCTGGACGTGCAGACCGCGTGAGACGACGCTTCATCCAGTCCCAAACATGCTCAATGGGGGACAGATCCGGAGATCTTGCTGGCCAGGGTAGTTGACTTACACCTTCTAGAGCACGTTGGGTGGCACGGGATACATGCGGACGTGCATTGTCCTGTTGGAACAGCAAGTTCCCTTGCCGGTCTAGGAATGGTAGAACGATGGGTTCTATGACGGTTTGGATGTACCGTGCACTATTCAGTGTCCCCTCGACGATCACCAGTGGTGTACGGCCAGTGTAGGAGATCGCTCCCCACACCATGATGCCGGGTGTTGGCTCTGTGTGCCTCGGTCGTATGCAGTCCTGATTGTGGCGCTCACCTGCACAGCGCCAAACACGCATACGACCATCACTGGCACCAAGGCAGAAGCGACTCTCATCGCTGAAGACGACACGTCTCCATTCGTCCCTCCATTCACGCCTGTCGCGACACCACTGGAGGCGGGCTGCACGATGTTGGGGCGTGAGCGGAAGACGGCCTAACGGTGTGTGGGACCGTAGCCCAGCTTCATGGAGACGGTTGCGAATGGTCCTCGCCGATACCCCAGGAGCAACAGTGTCCCTAATTTGCTGGGAAGTGGCGGTGCGGTCCCCTACGGCACTGCGTAGGATCCTACGGTCTTGGCGTGCATCCGTGCGTCGCTGCGGTCCGGTCCCAGGTCGACGGGCACGTGCACCTTCCGCCGACCACTGGCGACAACATCGATGTACTGTGGAGACCTCCGCCCCACGTGTTGAGCAATTCGGCGGTACGTCCACCCGGCCTCCCGCATGCCCACTATACGCCCTCGCTCAAAGTCCGTCAACTGCACATACGGTTCACTTCCACGCTGTCGCGGCATGCTACCAGTGTTAAAGACTGCGATGGAGCTCCGTATGCCACGCCAAACTGGCTGACACTGACGGCGGCGGTGCACAAATGCTGCGCAGCTAGCGCCATTCGACGGCCAACACCGCGGTTCCTGGTGTGTCCGCTGTGCCGTGCGTGTGATCATTGCTTGTACAGCCCTCTCGCAGTGTCCGGAGCAAGTATGGTGGGTCTGACACACCGGTGTCAATGTGTTCTTTTTTCCACTTCCAGGAGTGTATTTGAAAAATAGTCATAGCCGATTACATTTTTTTTCTTTTGGTAAATAAGTTCTGTTTACGTTCCTCTGTTCAGTACATCCTCTCATTTACCTTGACGTACCGTAAGACAGTTGTTTATACTGCACTTGTTTTCCATTATGTCTTCAGTTTTTTAGTTTTGTCTTCTTTTTACCTTTATTTCGTTTTTGGCTGTAGCCAAATAATAGGAAACATCCTAGTCATCGTTATCAAAAAGTACAAGGGTTCGAAAAATGCAGTGAGTTTCAAGAGGCGTGGTAGTTATGGCATCGCATGTCTGCAGGTGTGTTGGATTCGATGAAACGGTCGCGGTTTTTTTTTTTTTTTTAAATCTTGCTGCCTGTAAACAACAGCGCGGGATTAGCCGAGCGGTCTCCGGCGCTGCAGTCAGCGACTGTGCGGCTGGTCCCGGCGGACGTTCGAGTCCTCCCTCGGGCATGGGTGTGTGTGTTTGTCCTTAGGATAATTTAGGTTAAGTAGTGTGTGAGCTTAGAGACTGATGACCTTAGCAGTTAAGTCCCGCAAGATTTCACACACATTTGAACATTTTGTAAACAACACCATGGATGAATTCCTACATTATAAACATCGATAACGTCTGTACGTCTGTTTCCAAAACTACAAGTAGTCGTGAGCTTGGTACAATGCAAAAACGTATGTTAAACATCACTTCTACTTGGCTTGGAACGGTTTCAGCATCACTGGTAGCAATAACATTATGTAGGCGCTTAGCTAAACTACCGAAAATGTGTGCGTGAGTAACAACCAGCACCGATTTAATTCCACTGACTCAAGTTGATTTAGATACTTTCACGCAAACGGGCACAAAAAGTTTCGGTAACTCAAGTCCATGGTTTAGGGAGCAAAATTCATAACACTAAGCTCAGAAATTTTCAGATTTGTTCCTCTATAAACACACTACTAACACGAATTCTTTACAGACGAATGGAAAAATTAGTAGAAGCCAACCTCGGGGAAGATCAGTTTGGATTCCGTAGAAACACTGGAACACGTGAGGCAATACTGACCTTACGACTTATCTTAGAAGAAAGATTAAGGAAAGACAAACCTACGTTTCTAGCATTTTTAGACTTAGAGAAGGCTTTTGACAATGTTGACTGGAATACTCTCTTTCAAATTCTAAAGGTGGCAGGGGTAAAATACAGGGAGCGAAAGGCTATTTACAATTTGTACAGAAACCAGATGGCAGTTATAAGTGTCGAGGGACATGAAAGGGAAGCAGTGGTTGGGAAGGGAGTAAGACAGGGTTTAGCCTCTCCCCAATGTTGTTCAATCTGTATATTGAGCAAGCAGTAAAGGAAACAAAAGAAAAATTCGGAGTAGGTATTCAAATTCATGGAGAAGAAATAAAAACTTTGAGGTTCGCCGATGACATTGTAATTCTGTCAGAGACAGCAAAGGACTTGGAAGAGCAGTTGAATGGAATGGACAGTGTCTTGAAAGGAGGATATAAGATGAACATCAACAAAAGCAAAACAAGGGTAATGGAATGCAGTCTAATTAAGTCGGGTGATGCTGAGGGAATTAGATTAGGAAATGAGGCACTTAAAGTAGTAAAGGAGTTTTGCTATTTGGGGAGCAAAATAACTGATGATGGTCGAAGTAGAGAGGATATAAAACGTAGGCTGGCAATGGCAAGGAAATCGTTTCTGAAGAAGAGAAATTTGTTAACATCCAGTATTGATTTAAGTGTCAGGAAGTCATTTCTGAAAGTATTCGTATGGAGTGTAGCCATTTATGGAAGTGAAACATGGACGATAAATAGTTTGGACAAGAAGAGAATAGAAGCTTTCGAAATGTGGTGCTACAGAAGAATGCTGAAGATTAGATGGGTAGATCACATAACTAATGAGGAAGTATTGTATAGGATTGGGGAGAAGAGAAGTTTGTGGCACAACTTGACCAGAAGAAGGGATCGGTTGGTAGGACATGTTCTGAGGCATCAAGGGATCACCAAGATAAATTCTGATTCTAATATTCACTTATGGGTTAAGGCTCATGGTTCTTCCTCTTTGGAAGATTGTCGTATTGTGGGTGACTGTACTCTATATAACCATTGAAGCAGTTCTCAAAAAAAGGCCCTTTTAAGGGCCACAATACTACACATTGATCTTGCCAAAAGCCGAGAAGCGATTCTTCTTGGTGTTGTAGCTCTCTGGGGCAGCGTGGAGGGTAAAAATCGTAGAGGGAGACCAAGAGATGAATACACTAAGCAGATTCAGAAGGATGTAGGTTGCAGTAGGTACTGGGAGAAGAAAAAGCTTGCACAGGATAAAGTAGCATGGAGAGCTGCATCAAACCAGTCTCAGGACTGAAGGCCACAACAACAACAACAACAAACACACTATGTGACCAAAAGCATCCGGGCACCTGGCTGAAAATGACTTACTACTTCGTGGCGCCCTCATTCAGTAATGGTGGAATTCAGCATGGTGTTGGCCCACCCTTATCCATGATGACAGCTTCCACTCTCGCAGGCGTACGTTCAACCAGGAAGGTTTCTTGGGGAATGGCAGCCCATTCTTCGTGGAGTGCTGCACGCAGGGGAGGTATCCATGTCGGTCGGTTAGGCCTGCCACGAAGTCGGCGCTCCAAAACATCTCAAAGGTGTTCTAAGAATTCAGGTCAGGACTCTGTGCAGGCCAGACCAATACAGGGCTGTTATTGTCATGTAACCATTCCGCCACAGGCCTTGCATTATAAACAGGTGATCGATCGTGTTGAAAGATGCAATCCCCATCCCCGAATTGCTCTTCAACACTGGAAAGCAAGAATCTGCTCAAAACATCAATGTAGGCCTGTGCTGAAATAGTTCCACGCAAAACAACAAGGGGTACAAGCCCCTTCCATGAAAAAGACTACGACACGGTAACACCACCGCCTCCGAATTTTACTGGTGGCACTTCACACGCTGGCAGATGACGTTCACCGGGCATTCGCCATACCTACACACGACCACACCGTAACACCACCGCCTCCGAATTTTACTGTTGGCACTTCACACGCTGGCTGATGACGTTCACCGGGCATTCACCATAGCTACACACTGGCATCGGATGGCCACATTATGTACCGTGATTCGTCACCCCACACAACGTTTTTCCTCTGTTCAATCGTCCAATGTTTACGCTCCTTACACCAAGCGAGGCATCGTTTGGCATTAACCGACGTGATGTGTGGCTTATGAGCAGCCTCTCGAACATGAAATCCAAGTTTTCTCACCCCCCGCCTAACTGTCATAGTACTTGCAGTGGATCCTGATGCAGTCTGGAATTCCTGTGTGATGGTCTGGATAGATGTCTGCCTATTATGTATTATGACGCTCTTCAGCTGTCGGCGGTCTGTGTCAGTCAACAGACGAGTTCGGCCTGTACGCTTTTGTGCTGTACGTGTCCTTTCACGTTTCCACTTCAATATCACATCGGGAAGAGTGGACCTAGGGATGTTTAGGAGTGTGGAAAACTCGCGTACAGACGTATAGCACAAGTGACACCCTATCACTTGACCACGTTCGAAGTCTGCGTTCCTCGGAGCGCCCCATTCTGCTCTCTCACGAGGTCACTGATATGGAGTACCTGGCAGTACGTGGCTGCACAATTCACCTAATAGGAAAAACGTAGGTTTTTGGGGGTGTCCGGATACTTTTGATCAGAAAATCAATGTATGTGGTGCCTGTGTTCGACAGTCCGTAAATTGGTCCTGTAGTTTTACCGGCTCATTTTACGAGGCCCACATATCTTCGTTCTTCCGCTTGCGTAAGAATCCACTGTTATTGGAAGAGGATTTGTCGACTTAATGACTAGAAATTTTTTGTTTCTCAGAGTGACAGGGATTCGCCTCATTTTGCCTATCAGGTAATGAATGAGTCATCTAAAATTCTTCACAGTGTATAAACGTCTATTACTACAAAAGCACCGCATGGTGTACAGAGGAGGACACTTTATGTATCAGTGTCAGTTCTCCCCTCTCCCTTCTCCCCCGCACCACTTCCTCTTCCAGTGAAGAGTAATATGTGGGTAGAATGAATCATCGAAAGCCTCCCAGTGGACTTCCCGTTCTTCTGGTAACGTACGCTTGCGAAATTTTAAAACAAAAGCACACTGTGACGCGCTAACTTTCTCTGCATTTCCTCTGTTTTTTCTATCCTATGTGTTAATCCTTCCGTGCCGGTCAAATGAGCGTTTGTAAACTATCTCATTCTTCAGTTGACTGCACTTGATGTTTCTCCCAATAACTCTGTTTAATTTCTGCTTTTTCTGCTATTAATTTTATGTCATCGTTCAACTTCAAACCACCCGTGAGTATATCTCTAGGTGCGACCGCTTCCAGCAATTGTTCCGCAGACGTGTTATCACGCAATAATAAATCTTTCCACCCGTTCGTGTGCAGTTCATTAAATTTATTTATGCCGAAACACAACTTCCAACCCCTGAACCGCGCATCGATCCCCTACAGGTAGCTCTTGCCGGATTTCACTGAAAGTTTTTGGTGTTGTCAGATATATGTACGCAATTTCATTATCCGCGAATAGCTTCATAGAGCTTCCGACTCTGTCGTCTAGATGCATTTATATTTGTTGTGGACAGTAATGGTCCTATAACCCTTCTTAGCTTATTTCTTGTCTCGTGGATAAAAAGAGAGAGCTCTATTTTACAGATTGCTGTACGCGGAATATATACCGCTTCCTACAGGCAAGATTTTTTGTATCCAGAAAGATCACAATGGACCGCCACAAACAGTATTTCAAACATTACAGTACATTGGTGCCAGTGGAATAGGACGATAGCTGTATCCAAATATGGCTAAGGAATCATGTCTTCAAAGAAATTGCAAACAAAAGATGTAAAATATTACACTTATCCTGAACAACGCTATTGCTATTAAAATACATCTAAGCTTTGTCATAAGTGTCTACATACACATGTTTACTCTACAATTTATTCTTAAATATTTGGAAGACGTTTCTTGCAACCATGTTCAGTTTACTTACCGTTGCACCCTGGAATAAAAGGTGGTACATCTATATCTACGTCTACATGGTTACTCTGCAATTCACACTTAAGTGCTTGGCGGAGGGTTCATGGAACCATTTTTATACTACTTCTCTATCATTCCACTCTCGAATGGCGCGTGGGGAAAAGTAACACCTAAATCTTTCCGTTCGAGCTGTGATTTCTCCTATTTTATTATGATGATCATTTCTCCCTACGTAGGTGGGTGTCAACAAAATATTTTCGCATTCGGAAGAGAAAGTTAGTGATTGAAATTTCGTAAATAGATCTCACCGCAAAGAAAACCGCCATCCCAACTCGCGTATCATATCAGTGACTCTCTCACCCCAATTGCGCGATAACATAAAACGAGCTGCCCCTCTTTGCGCTTTTTTGACGTCCTCCGTCAGTCCCACCTGGTAAGGATCCCACACCGCGCAGCAATATTCCAGCAGAGGACGTACAAGTGTAATGTAGCCTGGGTTTGTCGCATCTTCTAAGTGTTCTGCCACCAAAGCTCAGTCTTTGTTTCGCATTCCCCACAATATTATCTATGTGGTCATTCCAATTTAATTTGCTGGTAATTGTAATTCCTAGGTACTTAGTTGAATTGACAGCCTTTAGATTTCTGCGATTTATCGTGTACCCAAAATTTATCGGATTTTTTTTATTACCCATATGAATGACCTCGCACTTTTCTTTGTTTAGTGCTAATTGCCACTTTTTGCACCATACAGAAATTCTCTCTGGATTACTTTGTAATTGGAATTGATCGTCTGATGATTCTACTAGTCGGTAAATTACAGCGTCATCTGCCAATATTCTAAAGGGGCTGCCCAGATCATCACCAAGATAATTTATGTAAATCAGGAACAGCAGAAGGCCTATGACACTACCTTGCGGAAGGCCAGATATCACTTCTGTTCTACTCGATGATTTAACATCTATCACAACGAACTATGACCTCTCTGAGAAGAAATCACGAATCCAGTCACACAACTGAGACGATACTCAGTATGCACGCAATTTGATTAATAGTCGCTTGTGACGAACATCTAGATCTCTCCGTGCGCGCTTTGCTTTCTCTTGTTTTATCTTAACGGTCAGTACTCCCTATGCAGGTGGGAATTAACAAAATAGTTTGAAGAATGAAATTTTCACTCTACAGCAGAGTGTGCCCTGATATGAAACTTCCTGGCAGATTAAAACTGTGTGCCGGACCGAGACTCGAACTCTGGACCTTTGCCTTTCGCGGGAAAGTGCTCTACCAACTGAGCTACCCAAGCACGACTCACGCCCCGTCCTAACGGCTTTACTTCTGCCAGCACCTCGTTTCCCACCTTCCAAACTTTACAGAAGGTCTTCTGCGAACCTTGCAGAACTAGCATTCCTGAAAGAAAGGATATTGCGGAGACATGGCTTAGCCGCAGCCTGGGGGATGTTTCTAAAATGAAATTTTCACTCTACAGCGGAGTGTGCGCTGATATGAAACTTCCTGGCAGATTAAAACTGTGTGCCCGACCGAGACTCGAACTCGGGACCTTTGCCTTTCGCGGGCTTGAAGCTTGGAGGAGAAATTTGTTGATTGAAATTTCAGAAAAAATATCTCGTCAACTTAAAACGCCTTTTTTTAATCGTTGCTGCTGTAAGTCGCTCATCACGTCTTCGGCAGTCACTCCCGTATTTCTCAATAATAGAAAATGAACTGTTATTTTTACTTTTCTGTGCGTTACGTCACTAAGCCAAAACATTGTGACCAATGCCTACGCGGCAAGGGAGGTACATACATGTATGCGCAGTAGAGACGAATGGGGATTCATCCTAGCGACGACACCTGCTGCAAGTGAGGAAACCCACTGACATAAGCGACTGTGATAAAGAGCACATTGTAGTGTACCGTCGCCTAGGAACGAGCATCTCGCAAATGGCTAGGTGGTCGGCAGTTTTGCTGCCGTGGTGGCCAAGCGGTTCTAGGCGCTACAGTGTGGAACCGTGCGACCGCTACGGTCGCGGGTTCGAATCCTGCCTCGGGCATGGATGTGTGTGATGTCCTTAGGTTAGTTAGGTTTAAGCAGTTCTATGTTCTAGGGGACTGATGACCTCAGATGTTAAGTCCCATAGTGCTCAGAGCCATTTGAACCATTTTGCTGCGACCATCTACAGAAAGGGAGGTGAGGTCACGTGTTGGCGTCCACGTCTCCTCGTAGAACTTGGAGGTCTGAGGGTTGGCCGTCGCGTAAAATCGGGCTGTCGTAATTTATGACTGTGAGTTTATGGTGGAAACCTGAGAGCGCAATTTAAAATTTGGTTGTGAACTACGATGTTTGTTAGCTATGCGTTTGTTCTACATATCTCGTGGTTTACGAGAGTGTGGTTAGGATGCAGCGTTAGGGCAGAGCTTAAATTGATGCTAGAGAAACTAGTAGCGATTACATTTACAGTCTTGTTTCTCACGAAAAATGGCTGCTTCTTTCTGTATTTGACACAGTTTCCGAGGGTAGGGCTAGGAAATAATCCAAGAGCACAACCACAATTATTGCGAAACGATTAATGATTATAATCATAATGATGTTTCTTACAATCATTTGGCTGTTTTGGTAATTCTGGAACGTTTGTTGATGGTGAGGTTAAGCAAGAACCTAAGAGCATAGCTCAAATGGTTCGGCATGAAACGAGTAGTGACCTTATTTATAATCTTGGTTCTTACAAAGATTTGATTGCCTTTTTTTTCGAATGTGACGACTTGGAGGTGCGGTGTATTTGAAATGACTGTTTACATAGGGGCCGTGTTGCTAACGATGGCTCACTATTCTGGTGGGTGTCTGTGTTGGTGACGCGATTTGTACTCGTAGTAGTGGTTAAGATGAATTGAATCGGATCTTTGATTATTTCTTTCTTTTTGGTTTTTGAGCTGTCAACTTTCGTTTGGAGTTAGTTGGTTTTTGATTTGGAACGTTTGTGTTTGTCGTTTGAATAGCACTTTATTTTGAATACTTTGTTGTTTGGAGTACTGTTTATGTTTACATTTGTTTGTGTATCTCTATGTAGTATATTTTGTGTCCATCCCTGATTAATTTGGAGCTTCCATGGCTGGTAAACAGGCTGTCATGAGCTTTTTCATTTACCGTGACACTTTAGGTATTTTGTGGAAGGGAAATCTCTGTGCAATGAAGGTTTCCGAGTTTGTGTTTGATCAGTTTCATTTGGGAGAATGAGGGTGCTTGGGGTAGGGTGGGGGGTGGGGGTAAGGTTTGCATGAATGATGCGTTTCAGCCATACGGTCAAGTTAAAACTGCAGAAAGTGCAGTACTGTCTTTATGGTTTTATGGTAGTGTGTGGTGTTTTGGAAGTCTTGTCTTTGCCTGAGCTATATTGAATTGCAGTTGTTGGATTTTTTGTTCCGTTTATTTTAGAGGAGGTTCTGTGTATTATTCACGAAATTATTTGATTTTTTGGGGGGAAGGGTGTGTTATTGCTAATTTCGTCTGAGCAATATAGCCCAAGTGAAATATTCCATACCGAATCCGGAGGAATACGTGTCCATGGTTTTTAGATTTTTTTGGTTCCTTTCGAATGATCGTAGTTTTATTGTTCTTTTTTTCTGTTTGTCCCCGTCTAAAACGCGTTAATTCTCGTGATTATCCCTATAATTTCATTTAATTAACTGACTGAAGTGTTTCACGTCTTTCTTATGTTTGTTTTCGCTCGTCGTCATAATCTTTAAGGACGTATTAATTAATAATTAATTAATAATTATTAATTAATTAATTAAATTTTATTTGCGTTTGTCTTTGTAACTCGTCCAAATTATGCCATTTCTTGAAATATGACGTCAGGGGTCAAAGTAGGCGGCTGGAGTCGAATTGTACTCTAATCCCCAGATAGAGATACGGCAGAGCAGACTTCTGGTGGGGGCACAACTATTTCGGTGCACACTGTTCAGGGCATGTTGCTGAAAATGGGACTCCTCTGCAGAACACCCCTATGTGTTCTTTTCTTGACCCAACATCGTCAATTACGGTTGGTCAAGTATTCAAATGTGTGTGAATTTCTAAGGGACCAAACTGCTGAGGTCATCGGTCCCTAGACTTACACACTACTTAAACTAACTTTAAAATATGCTGAGAACAACACACACACATTTCCGAGGGAGGACTCGAACCTCCGGTGCAGAGGCCGGGCAATCCGTGACGTGGTGCCCCAAACCTCGCGACCACTCCGCGTGGCAATTACGATTGCAGTGGGCATGAGATCTTCGATATTAGATCATAGGTCAATGGAAATGTGTCGCCTGAACACATGAATATTGTTTCTTGTTTCATCAGATGGACGGTCGTGTCTGGATACCCCGTCATGAGGCGAACGGCTGCTCAAGACATGCACGCTTCACGAACACAGGCCAAGGGGATAGTATTGTGCTATGACAGACATTCACCAGAATTTCCATGAGACCTGTGGTTGTATTAAAACACCTCATGTCCTTTGTAGATTTCGTGAACATTAAAGGATGTCAACTGAAACACCTTTCAGCTGTCTAATTTCCAAACTTATTGTATTTGCTACCTGTTTCAGCGATTTACTACGCCATCTTCAGGCACCTGACTGACGAGTAGGAAGATTCAAATACTGGTATCTGTAGATTTCTACTTAGTATAGCGATCACTTGAACCATCAACTGTCAGCAATTGATGGTTAAAGTGATCGCTGTAACAAGCACAAATCTACAGATACCAGTATCTGAAAGCTGGCCCCCATTTTGACCAGAACCGAGGTGGGACCTTCCCACACTTCGGCCAGGGGCCTGAAGATGGCGTAGTGAATCGCCGGAACTGTTAGCCAAATAAAATAAATTTGGATATTAGACGACAGAAAGGTGTTTGGTTTGAGTTCCTAACCCATTCTCTGAGAAGATGGACATACAGGGACTCATCACATTATTGCGGATCACCTACATCCCAGCATATTTGATGTCTTCCACGATGGTGACACTTTTGAGCAGGACAACTGCCCATGTCACATGTGTGAGAGAGAATGTATGTTCGATATTTCCTAAACCACTGGGTTGGTTTTAATTGTATTTGGTAAATCTACTACTTCTAGTTTGGAAAAATTGGATGTGAGATAAGGACTACCCACCCCTCATAGGGATGCGAGTGGGCCTCAAAACGACTGATAACCCCTGACATCCAAGCTGTGCTGCATAATTATTGTGCTGTGTGGGCAGTATGGGAATGAGTTCTGGGGGTATACGTGTGAATGGAGGCATGAGGAAACAAAAGGACAGATAGAGGTTTGAAGAAGGAGAGAGTGGGGAGGGAGGAGATGGAGAGAGATGGAGGAGGCGATGGACGGAGAGATTGTAGAGGAGTGGGCAGATGGAGAGAGGGGAGAGGTGGAGATGGACATATAGAGCGGGGGAGGAGATGGACAGAGAGGGACAGAGAGATGAGGAAGAAGAAGATAAAGAGAGAATGAGGAGGAGGAGATGGACAGAGAAAGGGGAGATGAGGTGATATGTGCAATACACATAGGAGTTCGAACCCACATGTAAAAGGCTAATATAGACATAAGAATAGTAGAGGGTCTAAAACACTGGCTCGGGTAAAACCAGATATAACTTCGTATGCACTAGAGAGTTTCCCGTCAATTACTACGAACTGTGAGTTCCGTATCAGGAAATAACGAATCCAGTCGTACAGCACTATGAGCACACAGTTGAATTAAAGATGCCTGACAGGAATGGTGTCAAAAGCCTTCTATAAATCTATAAATAAAGAGTTAAATTGTAATCCTTAATCTTTTTTTCTTGTAAGCAGTCAGTAGTGTTTCAGAAGAACGATATTTTATGAATCCGCGCTGGTTGTTTGCCAATGTGTTTTCTTCTTTGTATTTCAAAATGTTTAAATGCAGTACACGTTCTAAAATCATACTACCGATTTATGTAAATGGTCTGAGTCCAAAATGAATGATTACTACTTTCTCTCTCATATGCTGCGAACTGTCTAGCTTTTCAGTTTTTGGGTATGGATCTTTCGTCGGACGAGAGGTTATAATTAAATTTTCAGAGTGTTCGGAATAAAGTTCCTGAATTTACTGCCCTCCAGGAAGCGTGTGGCGCGCAAATTATTCTCGGGACTGAGACCTGGCTGAACCCTGAGATAGGAAGGTCTGAAATATTTAGTGAGAATTGGAACGTGTATCAGAAAGACAGATTAGACACCGTAGGAGGTGGTGTCTTCATTACAGTTGACAAAAATGTTGTGTCTACTGAGGTCGAAGTAGAGTGTGATTGTGAAGTTATTTGGACACTTTCAACAGGGCTAAGGGAAATAGTTAATTGTTGGGTGTTATTAACGGCCACCAGGTTCCACCGTGACAGTTCTAGAATCATTCAAATGGAGTCTACATTCTTTATCGCAGAAGAACCCTGATCATGCTACATTAGTCGGAGGCGATTTCAGCCTACCTAGTATTCAGGATTCATTACAGGTGGTACAGACAAGCCGTCGTGTGCATTACTTTTGAACACATTATCCGAAAACTGTCTTGAGCAGCTAAATCGACAGCCAACGCGTAATGGAAATATTTTAGATCTGGTAGCCACGAACAGACCAGACCTCATCGACGGTGTCAGTGTTGAGACAGGGATTACTGATCATGATGTTGTCATTACGACTAGGGTTACGAAAGTTAAAAAGTCGGTCAAGAAGGCTAGGAGAGTATTCTTACCAGAAAGAGCAGATAAGCAGTTGTTAGCATCCCACTTAGTAAATGAATCGACTCCATTTACTTCCGGTACGATAGACGTGGAAGAATTAGGGACAAGTTTTAAACCCATTGTAAATCACGCATTGGAGAAGTATGTGCCGAAAAAGTGGGTTACGGACGGAAAAGACCCACCGTGGTTTTAACAGCGCAATTCGGAGAACGCTCAGGAAGCAAAGGCAGTTGCAATCTCGGTACAAGAAAGATTGGGAGAATGTGGACAGGTAAAAGTTAGTAGAGATTCGTGCTGCTGTAAAAAGAGCGATGCGCGGAACATTCAGCCACTACCACCATCATACTTTAGCAAAAGGTCTTGCTGAAAACCCAAGGAAATTCTGGTCTTACGTAAAATCGGTAAGCGGGTCGAAGACTTCCATCCAGTCACTCAGATCAGTCTGGCCTGACAACGGAAGACAGCAAAACGAAAGCTGAAATTTTAAATTCAGCATTTGAGAAATCTTTCACGCAGGAGGATCGTACAAACATACCGCCATTTGAGTCTCGCACAGATTCCCGTATGGAGGACATAGTGATAGACATCCCTGGGGTTGTGAAGCAGCTGAATGGGTTGAAAATAAATAAATCGCCAGGTCCTGACGGGATTCCAACTCAGTTTTGCAGAGAGTACTCTACTGCACTGGCTCCTTACTTAGCTTGCATTTATCGCGAATCTCTTGCCCAACGTAAAGTCTCGAGCGACTGGAAAAAAGCGCAGGTGCCGCCTGTACGTAAGAAGGGTAGAAGGACGGATCCTCCAAATTACAGACCAATATCCTTAACATCGGTTTGTTGCAGGACTCTCGAACATATTCTCAGTTCGAATATAATGAATTTCCTTGAGACAGAGAAGTTGCTGTCCATGCATCAGCACGGCTTTAGAAAGCATCACTCCTGCGAAACGCAACTCGCCCTTTTTTCACATGATATCTTGCGAACTATGGATGAAGGGTATCTGACGGATGCCATATTCCTTGACTTCCGGAAAGCGTATGACTCGGTGCCCCACTGCAGACTCCTAACGAAAGTACGAGCATATGGGATTTGTTCCCAAATATGTGAGTGGCTCGAAGACTTCTTAAGTAATAGAACCCAGTACGTTGTCCTCGATAGTGAGTTCATCGGAGGTGAGGGTGTGATCTGGAGTGCCCCAGGGAAGTGTGGTAGGTCCGCTGTTGTTTTCTATCTACATAAACGTTCTTTTGGAAGGGAGTGGTTAGCAATGTGCGGCTGTTTGCTGATGATGCTGTGATGTACTAAAAGGTGTGGTCGTTGAGTGACTGTAGGAGCATACAATATGACTTGGATTTATGAGTGGAGTAAGGAATGGCAGCTAACTCTAAATATAGATAAATGTAAATTAATGCAGATGAATAGGAAAAAGAATCCCGTAATGTTTGAATACTCCATGAGAAGTGTAGCGCTTGACACAGTCACGTCGATTAAATATTTGGGCGTAACATTGCAGAGCGATATGAAGTGGGACAAGCACGTAATGGCAGTTGTGGGAAAGCCGAATAGTCGTCTTCGGTTCATTGGTAGAATTTTGGAAAGATGTGGTTCATCTGTAAAGGAGACCGCTTATAAAACACTAATACGACTTGTTCTTGAGTACTGCTCGAGCGTTTGGGATCTATATCAGGTCGGATTGAGGGAGGACATAGAAGCAATTCAGAGGCGGGCTGCTAGATTTGTTACTCGTGGGTTTGATCATCGCGGGGGTGTTACAGAAACGCTTCAGGAACTCGGGTGGGAGTCTCTAGAGGAAAGGAGGCGTTCTTTTCTTGAATCGCTACTGAGGAAATTTGGAGAACCAGCATTTGAGGCTGACTGCAGTACAGTTTTACTACCGTCAACTTACATTTCGCGGAAAGACCACAAAGATAAGATAAGAGAGATTAGGGCTCGTACAGAAGCATATAGGCACTTATTTTTCCCTCGTTCTGTTTGGGAGTGAAACAGTGAGAGAAGATGCTAGTTGTGATACGAGGTGCCCTCCGCCACGCACCGTATGGTGGACTGCGGAGCATGTATGTAGATGTAGATGTGTAATTGCTAAAAATGGAACTACTTTATCAGCGCACTCTAACAGAAACCTAGTTGGTAGAGAGTTTAGATTCGAGGGGGGGGGGGGGGGGGGGGGGGGCTGTTCATTGTTCAGTGACATTTTTACGTCCTTCATTCCTCGAGGGCATCTTCTTCCAAATTACTCCTTTTGGCAGCTGTTCTTCATTCGAATTATTAAACACTTACCGGATCTTCTCCGGTGAGAGAATTTGGGAAAACTGTGGTTGTTAACTTTGCTTTAGTGGGGCTTTCGTGGGTAACATTTTCTATTGCTGTCACGCGGTGAAGGTAACTCTTGCCGCTGGTGTACTTTACATACGACCAGAACCTCTCTGAAATTTTCTGTCAGCGTCTAGACAGGGTTTCACTCTGGAGACCACTGAAAACAATTACTAAGTATTGAGCCTATGTGAACGGTGACTATGGTTCGTGTAGCATCACATGAAATATTTACTCCTCTTCCTCAGACATACTGTATGTTGGAAGAACCGTGCGTCATGTATGAAGTGAAGGCTGTGCTGCTTTGTTGACTTATTAATCAGCACGTGACGCACAAGGGGGAGGACGCACCTGATAGGATTCCGTGGCACACCAGTGCCATCTCCAGCGTCACAGTGGTCCGGAGCGCCGGCTTTGGCGGTCAAAGGCTGTTCCAATTAGCCGCCGCGCTTGCAGGTATACAGCTGCCATTGTGTGTGTGTGTGTGTGTGTGTGTGTGTGTGTGTGTGTGTGTGTGTGTGTGTATGCGCGCCTGTGGGTGCGTGGTGCCTACTACCACCAGAATATCCCACGCCCTCTTCAAGCAATTAACGTGACAAACAGACCGCTGTGTAACAAGCGATACATAAATCGTGGACTTTACGGAACAGCGCCAGTTTGATACGAGACAAATAAGTCAGTCGTAAAATTTGTGGCGCCAAACCTTATGGGCGTATAGAGCTAGACAAGCAACTCTGCTAATAAAAAATTGAAGCGCTTCAAGTTTACACGAGGGCGAGTCTCAAAGTAAAGGTAATACTTTGGAAAACAACTTCGTGTTGGGAAATCAACAGACAAGTAGCATAGTTTGCCTAAATAAACTTTTAATATGCATCCTGAAATGCACTGACACCATGTTGTTTACAGGCATACTATTTGTGATAGAACGTCCTCAGAAAACCGAGACAATGCGATTTTTCAAGTCAAGCTATGAATTTTTAAAAAATTTTGTTTGTCGCGAATATGTGTTACATAATAAGTTATGGTACATGCCTTTGAGAGGCTTTGATTTTCTTTTCCTGATTGTCTAAAGACGATTCTGCCGTCTGAGTCTGAAGTCCCTATACATTTTTGACCTTCGACGATAACCTCCCGCTCAAAGTATTCTTTGTGCGTTAGCCGACGATTCTTCTGTGCGTTTCAACCGTTCATTTGCGTTTCTGCAGACGAGCAGACGATATCACTGTTCGGTAGAGTCATTCCAATCTGGTAGCTTTGCAATGATTCATCCAGGATCTATACCTTGGATGCCTTTAGAAACTGCATTATCTATTCTTAGCATTATCTCCTATGATTAGCTCTTCTGAATCGACCCATTATTTCTTACAACAAAATGTCAGTTGATACTTCGTATCCAAAGTAAGAGATATCAGATGGTCACATCTGAAATATGGCAGGGAAATGCACTTCAGGCAAAAGTAAGATTTTTATGGCGGAGCACTTAGGAAAATAACTATGCACACCAATTTTGTTGAACGATCTGGCAGAAGGACTGCTAATCATCTGTGGCTCGTTACAGAGTAGTTTTTTCACTTTGTTAACTTTGTAATTGCATTACACCGATAATACCTGCTTTACTATTGAGTAGTATCCCGATGGAGCTCTTGGCCGACTTTGAACCTCAGTCTGTCAGGTTGGCTAGATGCAAGGGCAAACATATGACGTCTCTAGCCTTACCTGTCACATGCACAAACCACACCCTCTTGTCTATCATGCGACAGACCATGGCCCCGATTATGTTTGATGTCACAAACCAAGATGGCTGTAAGCCCCAACCTCTCCTCCAATATTACCACGAAACAGCAAATCACTGCCCAGTACTTCACGAGCCGTGAAATGAAACACAGTAATCACTATGCATATGTCGCTTTCGTAAATACCTGAACGATCTTTACACTCACTTGACGAAAGTCATGGGATAGCGATATGCACATACGCAGATGGTGGTAGTATCACGTACGCAAGGTATAAAAGGGCAGATAAACTGGCACAGCTGTAATTCGTGCTCAGGTGATTCATGTAAAAACGTTCCCGACGTGATTACGGTCGCACGACAAGAGCAAAAACTCTGAACGCGAAATGGCAATTGGAGCTAGACGCATCGGACATTCCATTTCGGAAATCGTTACGGAACTCAATATTCTGAGACCCACAGTACCCAGGAGTGTCCGAGAAATACAAATTTCAGGCGTTACCTCTGACCATGGACAGAGCAGTGGCCGACCAGTTTCACTTTACGAGCGAAAGAAGCGGTGTTTCCGTAGGGAAGTCGGTGTTAACAGACAAGCAATACTGCGTTAAATAACCGTAGAAATCAGTGTGGGACGTACGATGAACGCATGCATCAGGACAGTGTGGCGATGGCGAAATTTGACGCTAATTGGCTATGACAGCAGACGACTTCCGCGAGTGTCTCTGCTAAGGATTTCAAAAAATGGTTCAAATGGCTCTGAGCACTATGGGACTCAACTGCTGAGGTCGTTAGACCCCTAGAACTTAGAACTAGTTAAACCTAACTAACCTAAGGACATCACAAACATCAATGTCCGAGGCAGGATTCGAACCTGCGACTGTAGCGGTCATGCGGTTCCAGACTGCAGCGCCTTTAACCGCACGGCCACTTCGGCCGGCTGCTAAGGATTTCACCTGCAGTGCCGCTCCTGGGCTCCTAACCACACTGGTGGGGCCCCAGGCGACTGGTAATCCATGGGCTGGTCAGACGAGTTCCTGTTTCAGGTGGTTAGAGCTTATAGCAGTGTTCGAGTGTGTTACGGACTCTACGAAGCCACGGACTCAGTTTCTCAAGAAGGCACTGAAGAAGCTGATGGTAGCTCCATAATGGCGTGGGCTGTATTTACGTGGAAAGGACGGGGTCATCGGTTATATTCGGTTGTATTGTATTATATGTTAACCAGGGGCCTAGAAACTACAGAGAGGCTTAGTCACTGCCGCAGCCGCAGTGCTCCACAACCCCATGACGACTACCGCAGTCCACTTCACCCCTCTGCCACCTCACACCTAACATCGAACCCAGGATTATTGTGCGGTTCGGGTTCGGCCCCCGGTGGACCCCCCCCCCCCCCATACCCCAGGGAACGTCTCACACCAGACGAGTGGTAACCCCTATGTTTGCGTGGTAGAGTAATGGTGGTGTACGCATACATGGAGAACTTGTTTGTGCAGCAATCGCCGACATAGTGTAGCTGAGGCGGAATAAGGGGAACCAGCCCGCATTCGCCGTGGCAGATGGAAAAGCGCCTAAAAGCCATCCATTGACTGGCCAGCTCACCGGACCTCAACACAAGTTCGCCGGGCGGATTCGTGCCGGGGACCAGGCGCTCCTTCCCAGTCCGGAATGCCGTGCGTTAGACCGCATGGCCAACCAGGCGGGCTTCTGTTCGGTTACTTGGAGACCAACTGCAGCCATTGATGGACTCCATGTTGCCAAACAACGATGCAATTTTTTTATTTATTTACACGTCAAGTTCCGTGGGACCCAATTGAGGAGCAAATCTCCAAGGTCGCGGAACATGTCAGTACATGAAATTACAACATAAAAGTAATAACAGATAAAAATAAAATGTTTTTGGACCCGAAAAGAGTCAATCCATAAGTTTAATTAAACGCAATCAACAATACAACAAGAATCAGCTTAACTTTTCAAGGAACTCCTCGACAGAATAGAAGGTGTGCCCCATGAAGAAACTCTTCAGTTTCGATTTGAAAGCACGGGGATTACTGATAAGATTTTTGAATTCGAGCGGTAGCTTATTGAAAATGGATGCAGCAGTATGCGGCAGACCTTTCTGCGCAAGAGTTAAGGAAGTCCGATCCAAATGCAGGTTTGATTTCTGCCGATTATTAACTGAGTGAAAGCTGCTTATTCTTGGGAATAAGCTAATATAGTTAACAAGAAATGACAGTAAGGAATATATATATTGAGACGCCATTGTCAAAATACCCAGACACGTGAACAGGGGTAGACAAGAGGTTCGTGAACTTACACGACTCATTGCCCGAACCGCCCGTTTCTGAGCCAAAAAAATCCTTTTAGAATGGGAAGAGTTACCACAAAATATAATACCATGCGACATAAGCAGATGAAAATAAGCAAAACATACTAATTTTCGTGTCGAACGATCACCCACTTCAGATACCGTTTCGAATATTAAGAATGGCAGCATTAAGTCTTTGAATAGGATCCTGAACGTGGGCTTTACACGACAGTTTACTATCTATCTGAACATCTTGAAATTTGAACTGTTCAGTGTCACTGAGGATACGCCCATTCTGTGAAATTAAACTTCAGTTTTCGTTGAATTGTGTGTTAGAAACTGTAAAAACTGAGTCTTACTGTGATTTAACATTAGTTTATTTTCTACAAGCCATGAACATAGGTCACGAACTGTACTATTTGAAACCGGGCCGATGTTGCACACAACATCATTTACTACCAAGCTAGTGTCATCAGCAAACAGAAATATTTTAGAGTTACTTGTAATATTGGAGCGCGTATCATTTATATAAATAAGGAACAGGAGTGGCCTCAACACTAATCGCTGGGGCACCCCCCACTTGGCAATACTCCACTCAGACCCCACATCACAGCCATTCTCAACATTGTGAATAATGACCTTTTGCTGTCTGTTCCTAAAGTAAGAGGTGAACCAATTGTGAGGTACTCTCTGTATTCCGTAATGGCCCAACTTCTGGAGCAATATTTTGTGATCAACACAATCAAACGCCTTAGTTAAATCAAAAATTATGCCTAGCATTCGAAACCTTTTGTTTAACCCCTAGAGTACCTCACAGAGAAAAGAGAATATAGCATTTTAAATTGTTAAGCGACTTCTAAAGCCGAACTGTACATTTGGTAGCAAATCATATGATATAAAATGATCGATTAGCCTTACATAGACAGCCTTTTCTATAACTTTAGCAACAAATGCCATAAAAATAAGTCTAAAATTGTCTACATTATCCCTTTCTCCATTTTTATAAAGCAATATACATGAGAGTCCTTAGTCTTCAGTGATTTAATTATTGACTCAATTGCCCCCTTGTTTGCGTCAAAAAGAAGTGTTTCGACCTCAATCTCGGAAAGGCATTTGCCAAGAAAGTTATATGATTCCCTGTAGAAACTAAATTTTTATTTAATTCACCAGCAACGCTCAGAAAATGTTTGTTAAATACTGTACATATATTTGATTCATCAGTAACAGAAATAATTTACTACGAACTGACTTTATACCATCGACCTTGTGCTGCTGACCAGACACTACCTTCACAACTGACCATATGGTTTTAATTTTATCCTGTTAATTAGCAGTTGTGCTTGCATATCACATACTCTTTGCCTTCCTAATAACATTTATAAGCACCATAGACAACTATTTGTAGCTTGATTGTGACTACTTCTGACAGTTTGATATAATTCTCACTTCGTTCTACATCTTATCCCCCTCCCACTAGTCAGCCACCTGTGCTGCCTGTTACTGTTAGTACCCCATTTAGAACGTTCTAATGAAAAGCAACTCTCAAAGAGCATGAGAAATGTGTTAAAGAAAGCTATATGTTTATCATCTACTTCACTGGCACTATAAATATCCTACCTCTCTGGTTCCTTGATGAGGCTCAAAAAACTCTGTTGCTCTTGGATTAACATTCCCACATAAGTTGTAATTATACATGACATTTTTGAGTACAAAAGTCTTTTAGTGTTAAAATTTGTGCATCATGGTCTGAAAGGCCATTCACCCTTTTACTAACAGAATGCCTATCTACTAAGGAAGAATGAATAACAATATTGTCTATGAATGTGCTATTGTTCCCCTGCACCCTAGTTGCACAAAACACAGTCTGCATCAGATCATATGAATTTAGGAGATCTACCAACACTCTTTTTCTTCCACAATCATATACAAAATTAATATTGAAGTAACCACATATAACTAACTTCTGGTACTTCCTACAAAGTGAATCAAGAACCCTCTTTAGCATGAGCGGAAATGCTCTGAAGTCAAAGTTAGGGGACCTATAAACAACAACAGTTAGAAGCTTAGTTTCACTAAATTCAACTGCCCCTGCACAACATTCAACTATCTGTTCAGTACAGTGCCTTGATACATCTATGGACTCAAGTGGAATACTGCTTTTTATGCACGTAGCCACATCCCCACCCCACAAGGAACTCTTTGAAAATGAGCCAGCTAATGTGTATTCTGGTAAAGGAAGCCTCTGAATTATCAAATTATTTAAGTGCTGCTCCGATATACCAATAATTTCAGAGTCAAAGACGTGAGGCTTGGACGAACGACGTAAGCACACTCACGTATGACAAATCACTTGAGTCAATAACACAGGAAGAAAGACTGAAATTAATGAAAATCCACTAATAAGTTAGTTTTACAGCAAATATCAACAAAATTAACTTTAAAATAAGTAACTGAAGAATAAAACTTTATAAAATATTGACAAGCATTTTCAACAGCAGCGTAACACACGTGACGCCACACCAAATCGTCGTGTCAGTAGGCCACAACTGGACAATAAGGACAATTCGAGTGAATGGTTTGGCACCCAGATCGCCCGATATGAGTTCCATCGAACATTTGAGGGACGTAATCAAGAGGTCAGTTCGTACGCTAAATCCTGCATCGGCAACACTTCACAACCGCTGACAGCTGTAGAAGCAGCTTGGTTAAATAATTCTGCAGGGGACTTGCAACGACTTGTTGAGTCCATGCCTTGTCGATTTGCTGCACTACGCCGGAAAAAGGAGTTCCACCATGGTGTTAGGAAGTAACTCATGACTTTTGGTGTCACATTGTAATAGCTATGAGAAACATGAAAAAATGTTTATGTCAAATAGTGCAGCTATCAGCTCACATAAGCACACATAACATCAGGAGAAAGAAAACTGGCGTTCTACGGATCGGAGCGTGGAATGTCAGATCCCTTAATCGGGCAGGTAGGTTAGAAAATTTAAAAAGGGAAATGGATAGGTTAAAGTTAGATATAGTGGGAAAAAGTGCAGTTCGGTGGAAGGAGGAACAAGACTTCTGGTCAGGTAACTACAGGGTTATAAACACAAAATCAAATAGGGGTAATGCAGGAGTAGGTTTAATAATGAATAGGAAAATAGGAATGCGGGTAAGCTACTACAAACAGCATAGTGAACGCATTATTGTGGCCACGACAGATACGAAGCCCACGCCTGCTACAGCAGTACAAGTTTATATGCCAACTAGCTCTGCATATGACGAAGAAATTGAAGAAATGTGTGATGAGATATAAGAAATTATTCAGATTGTGAAGGGAGACGAAAATTTAATAGTCATGGGTGACTGCAATTCGGCAGTGGGAAAAGGGAGAGAAGGAAACGTAGTAGTTGAATATGGATTGGGGCTAAGAAATGAAAGAGGAAGCCGCATGGTCGAATTTTGCACAGAGCACAACTTAATCAAAGCTAACACTTGGTTCAAGAATCATGAAAGAAGGTTGTATACATGGAAGAAGCCTGAAGATACTGACAGGTTTGAGATCGATTATATTATGGTAAGACACAGATTTAGGAACCAGGTTTTAAATTGTAACATATTTCCAGGGGCAGATGTGAATTCTGACCACAATCTATTGGTTATGACCTGTAGATTAAAACTGAAGAAACTGCAAAAAGGTGGGAATTTAAGGAAATGGGACCTGGATAAACTGACTAAACTAGTGATTGTACAGAGTTGCAGGGAGAGCATAATTGAACAATAGGCAGGAATGGGGAAAAGAAATACAGTAGAAGAAGAATGCGTAGCTTTGAGGGATGAAGTAGTGAAGGCAGCAGAGGATCAAGTAGGTAAAAAGACGAGTTCTAGTAGAAATCCTTGGGTGACAGAAGAAATACTGAATTTAATTGACGAAAGGAGAAAATATAAAAATGCATTAAATGAAGCAGGCAAAAACGAATACAAACGTCTCAAACATGAGATCGAAAGGAAGTGGAAAATGGCTAAGCAGGCATGGCTAGAGGACAAATGTAAGGATGTAGAGGCCTATCTCACTAGGGGTAAGATAGATACAGGAAAATTAAAGAGTCCTTCTGAGAAAAGAGAACCACTTGTATGAATATCAAAAGCTCAGATGGAAACCCAGTTCTAAGCAAAGAAGGGAATGCAGAAAGGTGGAAGGAGTATATAGAGGGTCTATACAAGAACGATGTACTTGAGGACAATATTATGGAAATGGAAGAGGATGTAGATGAAGATGAAATGGGAGATACAATACTGTGTGAAGAGTTTGACAGAGCACTGAAAGACCTGAGTCGAAACAAGGCCCCGAGAGTAGGCAACATTCCATTTGAACTACTGACAGCCTTGGGAGAGCCAGTCCTGACGAAACTCTACCGTCTGGTGATCAAGATGTATGAAACAGGCGAAATACCCTCAGACTTCAAGAAGAATATAATAATTCCAATCCCAAAGAAAGTAGTTGTTGACAAATGTAAAAATTACCGAACTATCAGTTTAATAAGGCACGGCAGCAAAATACTAACGCGGATTCTTTACAGGCGAATGGAAAAACTAGTACAAGCTGACCTCGCGGAAGATCAGTTTGGATTCCATAGAAATGTTGGGACACGTGAGGCAATACTGACACTACGACTTATCTTAGAAGCTTGGTTAAGGAAAGGCAAACCTACGTATCTAGCATTTGTAGACTTAGAGAAAGCTTTTGACAATGTTGACTGGAATACGCTCTTTCAAATTCTGAAGGTGGCAGGGGTAAAATACAGGGAGCGACAGGCTATTTACAATTTATACAGAAACCAGATGGCAGTTATAAGAGTCGAGGGACATGAAAGGGAAGCAGTGGTTGGGAAGGGAGTGAGACAGGGTTGTAGTCTCTCCCCAATGTTATTCAATCTGTATATTGAGCAAGCAGTGAAGGAAACAAAAGAAAATTTCGGAGTAGGTAATAAAATCCATGGAGAAGAAATAAAAACTTTGAGGTTCGCCGATGACATTGTAATTCTGTCAGAGACAGCAAAGGGCTTGGAAGAGCAGTTGAACGGAATGGACAGTGTCTTGAAAGGAGGATATAAGATGAACATCAACAAAAGCAAAACAAGGATAATGGAATGTAGTCTAATTAAGTCGGGTGATGCTGAGGGAATTAGATTAGGAAATGAGGCACTTAAAGTAGTAAAGGAGTTTTGCTATTTGGGGAGCAAAATAACTGATGATGGTCGAAGTAGAGAGGATATAAAATGGAGACTGGCAATGGCAGGGAAAGCGTTTCTGAAGAAGAGAAATTTGTTAATATCGAGTATAGATTTAAGTGTGAGGAAGTCATTTCTGAAAGTATTTGTATGGAGTGTAGCCATGTATGGAAGTGAAACATGGATGATAAATAGTTTGGACAAGAACAGAATAGAAGCTTTCGAAATGTGGTGCTACAGAAGAATGCTGAAGATTAGATGGGTAGATCACATAACTAATAATGAAATATTGAATAGGATTGGGGAGAAGATAAGTGTGTGGCACAACTTGACTAGAAGAAGGGATCGGTTGGTAGGACATGTGTTGAGGCATCAAGGGATCAACAATTTAGTATTGGAGGGCAGCATGGAGGTTAAAAATCGTGGAGGGAGACCAAGAGATGAATACACTAAGCAGATACAGAAGGATGTAGGTTGCAGTAGGTACTAGGAGATGAAGAGGCTTGCACAGGATAGAGTAGCATGGAGAACTGAATCAAACCAGTCTCAGGACTGAAGACCACAACAACAACAACACCATCAAAAATATGTAGACATCTCAACAGGCAGTGATTCAACATCCAAAATACATCAGCAAAACAGACGCACACACACACACACACACACACACACACACACACACACACACACACACACACACACTGCCTCTCACAAGCTTCATACAATGGACTTACATGCCAAGCATCAGATGTAAACTTCTATAATTCTGTCTCTGTGCCACACTTCGTGTAGTGTACATTGGAATCACAAATTAAATATTTTCCAGAAGTGAGTTGTTCTATGATATTTGTCAAATGCCACAATGTTAATTCAGATTCTGAAATTTAAGAAAAACTACAGCAGAAATCCAAAATGCACTGTTTATGTTGTGAGCGACGTGTGAGTGCTATTCTGTCATTCTGCGAAACGGATTAATCTATGTACCCTTTACCCTGTGGCTCCTGCAAGATGCAATTTCCACCCCCACACTACTACAGTAGGCAGAAAGACGCTCCTAATGTTCTAAAGAGAAATACCTGGAAAACGTTCAGCAATAAATATCTTCTGGAGTCGTCTGCTGTAAGTAAATGACACAAAAATTCACAAATTTCTTACGTTACTATTGGGATACTTGGGTACTGGAGTAGTGCTAGTTAGTGTAAGAAAAACATGAAATTGACGAAAATTATTATTTTTCTTTGCAAAAATTCTGGAAAATCACAATGGCACTTTTAGGTATGAACTGAACAAGTTATTTCCAGGTTCTTTTCGGAATGTGAAGTTACCTCTTAAGGATAGGGTGGCCTAATGAAATTTCTATACAAAGTTTAAGATTGTTATTGACTTGGCAGAATGGCTGAGAGCCGTGTCTACTCAACTTGAATAATTATCCATTAGAATGTTGCTAGGTACGGTCGAAGATGTCGTGTGTGAAATGCATCGAAGTGTACTGTTGTGGAGGAAATATGTGGCTCGCAAGAGCTGTAGCGCACAATACCGAAGCTGCGATGACTGCTGTCTGTGCCGCTCGCTGCTGACAAATAAGGTAACTCTCATTCTATCTGGATTGACCTTTGCGAATAAAACTCTCCCTGCACCTTGATGAAGTCAAGGACTCCTGTTCGCCCCTAGTCTAACTACTGGCGTGGTACACCAGTCAGATAACCAGTCCACTGGGATGCCACTCAAAAATTCGCTTGCAGGCGTTTAACTATAACTCTGTCTGTGCACACCGCACAATAAGTGTGGCGGCAAACACAGTGAACAACGCTTAATCACAAGGACTCAATATAGAGTCGCACTCTGATTCGCTCTCGACAGACGTGCTCTCCGAGTGAAGTACTGAGGAGAGACTTGTTCCTCGCTCTTTAAGTACACATACGAGCTCACACGCTCTTGTTACATGTTCTCGCTCCAAGAGCCACAATGGAACGGCCCCTCTCCACGCCAAACGTGAAGGGGTATATCTTTCGGTCTCTTCCATTACTCCTTCAGCTCAAGGAGTCAAGAATATCGTCTTCCAATCAGCATTGATCTTCTAAAACGGGAGAATGACGTTTCGTTTAAGGCGACCAATCCGGAAATCTGTAGCATCGGCGTTTGGTGTTTGCTGTCTCTCTGTGAAAACCTCTGAAGCTGCGTGCTATATTTGTAAAGAATGCGTAGGCTGGGCGCTCCCACTCAATGTAGCGGAATTTGCTTTTAAGCCAAACACGAGGTCATTCTCCCTTTCACTCCGGCAAATGCTGTCTGGTCTACTGGCCAACGTAGATAGGTTGATTCCTCCTCTGAAGGGACCAGCTTCCTAGCATGCGGTTTGCCTCTCCCGAACTAAAAGCTTTTGTGACCGTCGTGTCTAGAATGTGTGTGTGTACACCAGCCTCGAGTATTTCAACCTCAGTGCGCACTTGTGATTTACTTGTTATTTGCATATCGTTTACATAAATTTATACATTATCTTATCGAGTTTGGGTTCAAATGAAGTGTCTTGATGTGCGGAATATGGTTGTGAGGGTGGAATATGTAAGCAATGAAGGTCAGGAGATCATGATGTCTTACAATATAAGTATCATAATATTATTTACACTCACAAACGTGCACAAACACAAGTTGTCAAAACTGATACCTAAAACGTAGTTCTGGACTCTCAAACTAAATGGCACAATGCTATTTATGTGTCTCAACTGTTTGAACAGACGTGTGTCTGCAAAATACCATTCTGAGGAGATAGTTAAAATTTGATTTTAAGCCTAAATTACGCGATGTACCAAAACGAACATGACCAAGTTTGTAGCTGCACGAACATGTTTGCTAAAAATACTATGTAAAGCACGCAAGCATACAATGAAATAGCCTGAATTACTGACAGCTACTGCAATTAATTTCATTTTTAATCCTGCACCAGTCACAAGACTCAGTTGATGCCCAAATTAAATTTTTCTACTGATGTACTTTATATGTGCATTACTTGCAAGTTGTATCATTTACACGTTTTTATGTTGTGTCCGATCATGTAAGCTGATACGCACAGTATTTTACATAATCATTTAATTTTGTGATTTTGTTTGCTAGTAAAGGTCGTTCAAATACTTTTTAACATGGTAGCTACATACCGACTGTTCTGTTTCATTTGTTGCTAAAGTAAGGCTCTGTGGTTTACTGTATCTTGCTAATATACTGCACTGTGATTGGAGAAGAGGGGCAGTGCTTACCACCATCTTGGTTTCGATGTCATAGACAAAGGGGAATAGTTTCTCACATGATAGATAAGGGGTCATAGCTTGTGCCTGTAATCGGTAAGGGGTGGGTCAGGTCTGGGGATCGAGGGGGGGTGGGGGGACAGGGCATCATGCATTTGAAGACATGTGTGGAAGAACGGACTAACCCTCAAATATAAAAACTTAGAGATAAGTGTTGCCATCTGTTGCTGGGTATGGGGCATATCAACTGACATTGGTCTCACACCTAAATATCCTAATGTGATATTTAGGGTTGAGACCAATGTCAATTTGGATAGTACCTGTGCCCAACAACAGATGGCAACATCTCTAAGCGATTACATTTGAGGGTTAGCCTGTTCTTCCACACACATCTTCATTTGCCCCTGGCATGTATCCAACCGACAAGCAAAGTTCAATGTTGGTCACAGGGGCCTTACTTATGCTAATGTAATGCCACTGTGTGTAATGTGAGTCCTTCAATTGACAGTTGGAACTTGCTTCTTACAACAGAATTAATATCATTTTTCTTCGCATTGGGCCACAAACTTGTGATGGTCAGCCCAGTTTTGAATTTTGATTCATCAGTGCTAGTTTTATGTATGACAGACTGCCACAACGGCTAAATTTGCACACCAGTTTCTCTGAATTTCTGTGTGTGTGTGTGTGTGTGTGTGTGTGTGTGTGTGTGTGTGTGTGTGTGTGTGTGTTTGTGTGTGCATACGTGTGAACGCTTCATGGTGAGTAGTGTTACTCGCTTCTCGTGGCCATGAACGACGAAATCTGAGACATCTGCTGTAAGTAATTAATCCTCTATCACTACACACTGCATTGCACAGTAACATATTCATTGCGCTGCTTTGTACTATAAGTTTTGAGGTATGTTCCTGTACCCAAAGTGTGTCTTGCGGTAATCAGAGTTCAAGTGTGGAGCATCTTCTTCAAATAATATTCGAACAATCTGAATGTTGCATGAATTAGAGCCATATTCAAAAGTGTCCAAACAATATAATTTTTTTGCATCATGTTCAAAAGCACTCAAGTGACTTGAAATTTACATCATGATCAAAACTATCTGAATAAGTTGATATATTTGTTCAAAGGTACGTGAATCGGAATTTTGCATCAATTTTTATCGTGTTCAAATATTTCCGAATGACCTGTTGGATGTTTTAATACTGCTCCATTATTTACTACACTACTTGCGGATGTATGTCAATTATTTAATAATACTTGACAAAGTAATACTTTATGTTTCTATAAATCATTCAGGATAGTATTGGGAGTTTCGTAATGCATATGATGATTCACGCCAGTTCGTTTGTCTTTGTTTGGCATAATATGACATACATGCTGATACCTTGGGAGACAGACAGTCTGGCATCGGCATATCTGAAGTAGCTCACTGGGAGTTTTGCTCGTTCCTATAATTCTTGTCTCGCTGACATTCAATACATTTTACTCTAAATTTGCCGTAAAATGTCACACATACTGAGACTTTGGGCAAGCATCAACAAGCCTGAACTCACTAGCTACACGTTTTTCATGTTGAAACTTGTCCTGGCTTTTCAATTCGGTGAAAGGTGAAACGCTAGAAATTACATGAGTGAGCATGCACAGATGTCAGCAACTGCTGAGTCAGCTGGAAGTGGGTTATAAAAGCGGGAGCAGCCATTTGTGGAAAATTATTGCTCCCAGACCGTCACAGCCATCGTTCAACGCTTTCTTTGGACATGCACACAACATTCAGAACACGTAAGTGCAACATATATATCATGATTAGCAATTTTACATCTTTCATCTACGTTTTTTTTTTTTTTTTTTTTTTTTTTACCTGATTCATTGTCGTAGAATGTGTAAGCTAATTGGAGGCAAGAAAGGAGTGACTGTCTTCTAGTTAATCGAGACAAAATTCAAAGACTTTGTGCAGTGCAGCATCTCATAAAATAAATGTAAGTCTGGCATACGTGCCTTATCTTCAAGAGACTGGTCCTTCCAGAAAGTTTATCGTTCGACCGTGTGTTCACGAAGGTTGTCCCAATTTATTTTTCCCCATTCTCCTAATGTGATCCAGACCATTTCAACAAAGTTCTTTTAGAGAAATGATCTGTAGTGTGTGTCATTCCTTTCGACAGCGCCAGTTAATTCAGACCTTGATATATCTATGAATGCAGCTACAATGTTTTTTTTCCAAATTCACCTACATGCTGTTATTCAGGGAATGCTTTTCATTCATTATTGCAGAATCTGCAAGCTGCAGTTGTTGAATGTACCTAAATGGGGCAGCAGTTAAAGGACTGATATGGTTGTCGTCTGTAGTCACGGTGTTGGAGCAGCGACCGACAAAAATTCCCAACGAACAAATCTCTTGGTAGGCTGAACATCGTGAACATCATCATCAACTTGTAGACAAAGCTAGTAATACTATTGTATTAATACGAAGTTATCAATAGTGGGAGAACTGTAACCAAAATCCGTTAATTTAGATGCAAGCAGTTGACTTGAATTGGCTGCTGGTGAGGCCGCATTTGTAAGTCGAATGTGTACAGTTGCAATAGCTAACAGAGTTTGAATTAAGAAGCCTATTTTCATGTTTCTCAGAACAGAACTCGTATGATACACTAACTTACTACTATCAGTCCCTCTAACATCCAAGCTTTTCTTGGCCATGTCAAGCAAAGGCAAACAAATGTACCTCAGTAGAAAAACGATAATTAGTACTCAATTAATGTTACTAATAATGTAATTGCGGCTGAACATTCGAAATATGTTAAATAAAAACACGTCTTGTGCTCTTTGAGCCCACAATAGAAAAACAACTACGAAGTTTGTTTGATATTTTACAGAAATGATACGAAACGCTCAGAAAGTGGCGCATAGATGTCAGAATACATCACTGTGAATAAACAAGGAGAAATACATTCTCTGCTGCATAAGGCTGTTAAAAAAACTTGAGACTTTTCAAGAGACAGATTCCAGCTGGGTGTTGAAGGAAACAGTTTAACTGACTCATGTCAATGAAAAAAGAAGGTATTTTTAAATTATTCATTTGTGTGTCCATAGATCAAAAGTACCCTCATGAATGAGAAGGCGTTTTATGTAGGACAATATCCAAAACTGCCAGATGCGATAGCAAGTAGACATGCAATAATAAACGTCGAACTAAAGGAGAATGGCTGTTTTAAGGTTTATGTACTGCAAGGTAGGATGCACAACATGATTCCTAATATGGGCAGCATGATACAAATCCAACTTAGCCAAAATACTGTCCCATGCAGGGCTGATATGTTTACGTTTTCGAAAAACGGAATGAAGACTTATCCGTAAATGTCAACAACATCTGATACTTCGTTCATGAACGGGTTGTCATAAATCACAAGAAAGATGAGAAAGAATTTTAAGCTGAAGTGCTACGTGTCGCAAAGTACCGTCATGTGAAACATGTAAATATCTAGAATTGGAGGTTATTGCTTAAAACGTTTGTAGCATTACTGCACATATTGAGTTCATCGTGGTATGTGACATGGTCCATGTTATTTACATTCCAAAAAAAAGTCAGTCAACTGCTGACATTGTAAACCAGTCAACAGAAAAATACAATGTGGCAAGGTCTAGCGTATCAAATTTACCAGGTACAAACTGAAACTCAATTTATGATGATAGAGTAGCATACACAATTAAATATAGCCCACTAATACACTGCAGCTCTTACCAGGGATGTTCCCAATTCAGACTGTACAGAGGCAGTGGCTGTATGAAATAGTTTACTAAAAAGCTGTATGTATTTGTGAGACTCTAAGTGACTTTCTATTGCAACATAAAAAGATGAAATTAAGCCCCGAAGAAGAATTAGCATTTCACTTAACTGAGATTTGCCAGATGTACTGTTCAAAGCAGACATAACTGCCATTTCACTGGGAAAAAGAGGGTTGCTGCTCATGCCACCTGCAATGCGACCTACAGGCCTCAATATACAGTCCCTGACATATTCCACAATTTTATTCATTAAAATGGCCCTTATTTCCTGATAATGCACATATGTGAACAAATGATGGTACGTGGTAATGAAAAACTTCGACTTAGACTGAATCCCGATCCCATTTTTCTGCTTCCATGCAATATCGAAAATGTAAATGATTTACAAAAATTATATCAGTAACGGAAGAAGCTACAAGCCGATTTGTCGATTCACTAACATTTGTAACGTTATCCCTTGGAAAGTGTACGTCTTACCTGATAATGGATGAACTGAAGCTAATGAGGGCATATTTTATGGACAATCGTGAGTTTAATTTAGTTTAATCAGAATGGCAATTGGTCATAAGGATTCATAACCAATTAATCGTCTTTACTGGGAGATCAATTACCAGAAATTAAGAAGTTTGCAAGTTTGGCAACAGACGAAACTATAACAGAAGCTAATTATCAAGAGTTTTCGGTTTATGGAATGTATTCGAGTGTAAGATAATAGAAGAGTACTTCAATTCATACGTGAAAATTCATAAAGTCAACTTACTAAAGCCGACTGGAAGCTTTACTCCACCCTGGCGACTTTCGACGAACAAAATTTCCCCATTTGTGACGAGGTCGAATATCTTACAAACCTTATCCTTGCCGCCACAGAACGTTCCATTCCTCGCAGTTCCTTTTTACCACGTCGTGATCTGACCTCTTGCTGGACTGAGGCGTGCCGCGACGCATATTGCGCGTGGAGACGTGCTCTTCGCAATTTTAACCGTCATACTACGATGGCAAATTGCATTCATTGTAAAGAGTTGCGTGCACAGTGTCGTTGCGTTCTTCGAGATAGCAAAAAAGCTAGCTGCATTTTATTCAGTAGTTCTTTTAATAGTTCCATTCCCTCGTCCGTCGTGTGGGCCAGTCCTCGACTCTTCTGTGGGACCAAGATCCATTCCCAAATTTCCGGCCTGATAGTAGCAGACGATCTCACTGTGGACCCTATTGCTATGTCCAACACCTTGGGCCGCCATTTTGCAGAGATATCTAACTCATCCCACTATCACCTTTATTATCGCTTCCTTTCTGTGGTTATCACTTATTATTATTATTAAGTGAAACACAAGAAAGGGATAATACAAGAAATATGTATATATTGATTTGTAGGTGGTCAAAGATAAATATAAAATTATGTTTCAAATGAGCGCCAGGCTCCCTACAAATTATTTCAAATGCTTTCGGCGAACTGTAATGCAGGCTAAGTTCACTGATGTAGAATAAATCGTATCTTTGAAAGTATGCATTTTTTTACGAAATGAAACTAGTGAAGCTTTGCACTTTAGTTAATTGAATAACTTGAAATGATTCTTTCTGCTCCGGCTGTGGTGATATGTTACACAAAAAAATAAATTTAAATACGTCGCGTAATGGCGCCCAATTGTTACCAGTCAAAGATCACCACTGATCGGTTCGCAGAGACTGAAAAAATGCTGAATAACTTCTTGCAATTATTAGTTCAGGAAGAATTGTTTGCATGGGTTCCTTAAGTAACACAATTCACTCACTTTTTGTAAATATATTTCCACTAAGCACAGAATACACATTTGAATTATTCGCTACGTACGAGAACAAATAGAACAAAAGCTACCGCTTTACAATAAGAAGCATACCTTACATACAGCTGTTAAATAAGTGATTTTAAATATCTTTTTTTCTCTTGTATATGATGACAAAGATAATAATGTTAGTTTCGAGAACGTTATGCACTACGATCTCTTCTAATATAAATAATCTCTTTTTATTACATTTGCAATCGATATAGTTTTCTTTGGAGCTAATTTAATACATTTTCATAAATGTTATATATGATATTACTCAGAGTCGTTTTATTATTTACTTCAAATATATCGGCTTGAATATTTCAAAAGAGACACTATAGACCCAGTCTTCCTCCATCGGAAAAGGGTGCAGTAGGCTTGGGCGAAACCCTTCTCTTCTAAGGATCGTGGGTGCTACGATGCCGCCTTAACTACAAGGGAGCTAGATCATGCTCTCACTTCATCCCGAACCTCCGCCCCAGGGCCAGACGATGTTCACATTCAGATGTTGCAGCACCTTTCTCTTGCGAGCAAGCACTTTCTGCTTCATACGTACAACCACACCAGGGTAGTGCGCACATTTCCCAGACGCTGTCGTGAAGCCACTGTCATACCCATGCCTATGTCCGGTAAGAGCAAACACCTTCCATCTAGGTACCACCCCCTTTCTTTCATCAGCTATTTTTTCAAGGTATGGTTCATGCCCGGCTGGTATGGTGGCTCGAGTGCCGCAATTTACTAATCACTGTACAGTATGGATTTCGAGCACGGCGTTCTGCAATTGACCATCTCGTCGCTTTGTCCAACCATGTCGTGAATGGTTTTCTGCGGAAACCCCAGACTGTGGCCGTGTTTTTCGATTTCGAGAAAACCTATGACACCTGCTGGAGTACTGGTCTCCTCCATACTCCCTACACATGGGGCTTCCGTGGCCGCATGCCCTGTTTCCTTCACGAATTATTAAAAGACCGAGTAATAAAGGTACATGCGGGTTCTGCGTTATCGGACATATTTATCCAGGAAAACGGTGTGCCTCAGGGTTCCGTCCTGAACGACGTCCTCTTTGCTATCACCATTAATCATATTACGGCCTGTCTCCAGCCGGGCATCTCCGGCTCCATTTTCGTTAATGATTTTGTCATCTATTGCAGTTCTCCACGGCCTTGTCTCCTTGAGCGGCACCTTCAGCGATGTCACGATCGTCTTTACTCATGGGGCATCGACAATGGCTTTCATTTTCCCACTGACAAAACCGTTTGTATGAATTTCTTGCGGCGCATCTGGTTTCTTTCACCTTCTTTACATCTTGGGCCTGTTAATCCACCGTTCGTTGGAACTACGAAATTACAGAACTATGCAATGAATTTTACCTGCCGGCCGGTGTGGCCGTGCGGTTAAAGCGCTTCAGTCTGGAACCGCGTGACCGCTACGGTGGCAGGTTCGAATCCTGCCTCGGGCATGGATGTGTGTGATGTCCTTAGGTTAGTTAGGTTTAAGTGGTTCTAAGTTCTAGGGGACTGATGAACACAGATGTTAAGTCCCATAGTGCTCAGAGCCATTTTTGAATTTTGCCTCCCATCAGAATAGTATACACGAAGAAGCCAATAATCAGAACCTTACCTGTGGCAGCTGCTGGATTCTCTGTTTTCCACGCTGGTAGCGGCTCTTCCTTCTGCAAGCGGACACGTGAACACAAGATAGGAAAATCTGAAGTTCCTACATTTCCAGAAATATTCTCTAAAATATGTTATCTCTATATTGAGAGTGGTATCCCGTTGAGTTGTAGCGTGGCACACTTCAAGAATTAAGAATATCACTGTCCTCACTCTACCATGTTCCGCTGAACGTCAAGCGCAGGTGCGACTCCGTATCCGCTTAAGTGGCTCAGTCTCAGCCGGCAGGTACCAACCTCCCCGAAAGTCTCTCAGAGTGTTCGCATAGCAGTAACCTGTTGCAAAATATCCCTTACTTCACATGCGTGAACTGCAAGTCCAGGGCGCAACACAAAACTCAGTGTCCGTTTTCACATGCAGAAGTGTTAGCTGACAAGGATGCTGTGAAATAAATTTGAGCAAGATAGAAATAAAATAGAGCCAACTAAAGCACCCACTACTTCTGAATCTTGTAATCACCCATGTCTCATCACTCAAATATACCTGATATAACTCTACATTGATAAAAATGAGAGGAGAAGGCCCAGACGAGTCTGCCGTCTCTCAAGATCTGCACTTTACAACAGAGTCTGTCTTAGTTATTGTTTCATATTTATTTCAAAGTATTTTTTTGGAGACATACTGTTTCATTTCCCGTTCTTCTCAGATCCAAGCTCACATTCGACCCCTACAGATACGCAAGTGATGCTAAACATTGTGATTATTTATTACACTATGCATTTATAGCATTTGCCTTGGGTGATATGACGGCAAACTTGATAAAACTGCAAATAAAAAGTAACAATACAGAATACGACAGTAAAGAAAATTGTCCGTAGAGTCACCTGCAGTTGCTATTCTCTTATTGTACTGATTGTCCATAATGGGCCATGCTAATAAATACAGGTGTATTTATGGTAAATGAAAAGCACCAGTTTGCTTTTGTTCGACAATATTACTTTTATTGTTAACGGGTTTCGGCTTTGAAGGCCATCATCGGACATTTACTGAGTATTATCTCCAAAGATGGCCTTGTATGCCGAAAACAGGTTAACAATAAAAGTAATATTGTAGAACAAAAGCAAACTGGTGCTTTTCATTTATTATAATATTGTTATACCAAGAACCGACGGAAGATTTGTGTTAACATGATAGGTGTATTTCATTCGCATTGATCCATGATGAATTCAAGTCATGACCAATAATATAACAGTGACATCCTGTTTAAGCTAGTCTTGCATTCATGTTCTCTGAAGACGTTGACAGAGGTTACCAAAATTACACGCATATACTGTATTTGCTTGGAAATGGAATCAGTATGTTTCAAAACTTGTGCCGAAAACAAAAGGCTTCAAAGAGCAGCAAACGTATTACTTCAATACCAGCATTCCCAAACGTTTAGAAGTAGAATATTTGTCACTGGGTGAGGAAAGCGAAGAAAAGAGAAGAAAACCGCATGGAACTGTAAATTCCAATTTGTTGCTGTAGTAATTAAGGACATTGAATTCAAGTAATGTCCTAAGAGAAAAATTGATGACAAACTGATAACTTCAGTTTTTTACTGGCCACTGTATAAAACGTACGACTAGAAAAGGAGACTCAATATTTAAAACCGACGTAAAATGTTGCTTCTTTCTGTAAGAGCTATGTTTGTTGCAGGAAGGATACTACAAATACGAAAACGAAAGTAGACAGTCAAACAGCATCCCTTGAAAGAAAAGTTTCAGGAGGAGATCTGTACTTGTTTTCTCTAGAGAAGTTTCTTATCAACGTGTATACCTTTAATAGAACCAAGGAACGACAAATAAGTATTCGACATGAGATATTAGTGGTTACATCTTCCGTAACATTTACAATGATAATATTTTCATAACTGCGTTTTTTCTTTTATTATACTGCGAACCCATACAACGTTTTACGTACTAATCTCAGTTACTTCAGAATACCTGACGCAGGTAAAATGGTGTTGCGGGACATTTGGTTAATTTCTATGGCCTGAGTTTTGAAAGGGTTGCCGGGCTACAAAGGAGTCTGCTATATAATTGCCAGCAGTTATCTGCTGACAGCGCAGAATGAGAGGTACAGAGGCATTGCTGGAAGTTAAAGGGCCACCGCCAACTTAAGGCCATTTCCTCGCTTCAGCTCTCGCATAAAGAGGACACTGCTCCACGGCAGCTGCGCTGGCTGCCGACCTATGAGCAATTAGGGGGCTGCGTAGAGACCGCAGAATTGGGAAACCGCCCCGCATACAGGCGACAAACGTCCACTGCTGCTGCCGTCCACTTCCAGTTTACAACCTGTCCTGGCGGGCAGCGGAAGTGAGTAACAGCTTCCCGTGTTGGTGACACAAGCGCGTTCACACACACATACGAAGCGAGCGCTGAGGCAGGAAGATAAAGAGATTTCCAGAGCTTCGTTTGTTTTATTTATTTATTATTTGTTTGTTTGTGTCCAAAGGTGTGTGAAATCTTATGGCACTTAACTGCTAAGGTCATCAGTCCCTAAGCTTACACACTACTTAACCTAAATTATCCTAAGGACAAACACACACATCCATGCCCGAGGGAGAACTCGAACCTCCGCCGGGATCAGCCGCACAGTCCATTTGTTTATCAGGTTCCGTGGGACCATTCGAGCCACTCAGAACATAGTTTAAGGACTGCTATTTGGCAATTTTGTGAACAAATTAATTAATGAAAACTACGAAAAAATTGTGAGGAATAATACGACGCATTACAGACGAAAGGACTCACTAGCAACGAAGAACTTCGGTGTAGAAGAAAAGGAGTGAGCCACATGAGAACCTTTCAATTGAGATTTGAATTCTTGGGGTTTCATTACTCTTTTTCTCTCTCTTTCTGTTTTTATTACTATTATTGTCATTATGTCTTTTCTGAAAGCATTTTTATGGAGTGTAGCCACGTATGGAGTTGAGACGTGGATGATAAATAGTTTAGACAAGAAGAGAATACAAGCTTTCGAAATATGGTGCTATAGAAGAACGTTGAAGATTAGATGGGTAGATCACATAACTAGTGAGGAGGTATTGATTAGAATTGGGGAGAAGAGAAATTTGTGGCCCAACTTGACTAGAAGAAGGGATCGTTTTGTAGGACATATTCTGAGGCATCAAAGGATCATCAGTTTATTATTGGAGGGCAGCGTGCAGGCTAAAAATCGTAGAGGGAGACCAAAAGACGAATACACTAAACGCCCGCATCTCGTGGTCGTGCGGTAGCGTTCTCGCTTCCCACGCCCGGGTTCCCGGGTTCGATTCCCGGTGGGGTCAGGGATTTTCTCTGCCTCGTGATGGCTGGGTGTTGTGTGCTGTCCTTAGGTTAGTTAGGTTTAAGTAGTTCTAAGTTCTAGGGGACTTATGACCACAGCAGTTGAGTCCCATAGTGCTCAGAGCCATTTGAACCAATACACTAAACAGCCGGCCGGTGTGGCCGTGTGGTTCTAGGTGCTTCAGTCTGGAACCGCGCCACCGCTACGGTCGCAGGTTCGAATCGTACCTCGGGCATGGATGTGTGTGATGTCCTTAGGTTAGTTAGGCTGAAGTAGTTCTAAGTTCTAGGGGACTCATGACCTCAGATATTAAGTTCCATAGTGCTCGGAGCCATTTGAACCATTTTTGAATACACTAAACAGATTCAGAAGGATGTAGCTTGCAGTAGGTACTGCGACATGAAGCAGCTTGCACTGGTTAGAGCAGCGTGGAGAGCTGCATCAAACCAGTCTCTGGACTGAAGACCACAACAACTACAACAACATTGTCATTATTCTGCCGGATGCCTATCCGGAAGCCTATTGAGAAAGAAATCTGCGGAAAGTGCATACCTTGTGTACATTGCTTAAGGAAGTGTCGCCACGTGTACATCGTTTTACTATCTAGTATTCGCTCAATGAATGTTGCAATTCTTTGTTGTCAACAACAGATTTCATCACGAATATATGTACAAAGATACCGTAGTTAGGGTTCCGAGATACCTGAATAGCGGTCTACACGATGTTCGTGAACTGCCCTTCCTGGGCTAAGTATGTTATTAGCGAGTGCAGAGAGTTGCCCAAAACACAGCATTATACGATATAACAGAATGAAAACAAGTAAAGTAAATAAGCGTTTCGGTGTCAGAGGTGGCAGACGTCATTCTTATAGTGAAGGCAGCAGCATTCAGTTTCTGCAGAAGATCTTGAACGTGATACTTCGTAGAGAGGCTTCTATTACTCATATTCCGGTGAAATTAAAATGGTCCACTTAGTGTTTTGACCAAGAAGGACAATAAGATTTTTGTTATTGCAGTGTCTCTATTTTACAGCGTCTTTGTAGTTCGATGCAAATGTCCTGAAGACTACATGCCTGTCTGAAGAAACAGACGATGCTGATAATCTACAGCCGTACCAAATATATGAAACTTATTCGCAAATAGCAAATACTATTGTACACCAGCTGTACCATTTATTAGATTAGGTCAAATGGCTCTGAGTACTATGGGTCTTAACAGGTGAGGTCATCAGTTCCCTAGAACTTAGAACTACTTAAACCTAACTAACCTAAGGACATCACCCACATCCGTGCCCGAGGCAGGATTCGAACCGGCGACCGTAGCGGTCGCCCGTTTCCAGACTGAAGCGCCTGGAATCGTTCGGCCACACTGTCCGGCCATTTATTAGGAACTGTAAGCGTTAATTTGTTCTCTGGAAGCCACCAGCTGATGTTGCTAACTATCGTGTTAGCCATATACACTTATTCATTTGTATTAAATTTATGGATATCGCAAGAACACTTGTGTCATCTGCAAAAAGAGTTAATGTCTGACTCATCTGTCATGTTTAGTGTAATTATGATTGATATGTATCAAGTAAAGCGATGGACCCAGAAGACAACCCCTACCCCCAATGTACACGATTCCAGTCGTCTACAAACCTTTCGTTTAGAGGTGCGAATACCTCACACACACAAGAATATATCACATTTCCTACGGGTTTTTGGAGTAATACAATCGCTGCTTTCTGCAGTTCCGATTGCGTCTCCGAGGTAATGGCAACAAGTATAAAATTTCAACAACTCTATATAAATTACTAACGCACTTATAGCCTCTTTATCGTCCGTAGCAAATAGTAGTGAACAAGGTGTCATGACAACTTTTACTGTGCGTCAGCGTGACAAACGAACGCAGGACGGGAACACTGCCGGAATATTCGATCGCGGTAAGATCATAAATGCCTACCGCCCGTAGGCTTTACACGTCCTATCGCGCATTTGTGCAACGTTAATAACACATAATGCCCCACAGCTCTCAAATGATTCAGAAAAGACATTTAATCGAGGAAAGCTGTTACACTGATAAATTTTAATTTTACACTGGATTCTACCTTAAATCGTTGTCTTGTCGATGGTTCTGAATGCCCTCATAAATAGGCAATAGTAATTGTTTCTCTGATATCAACATCTGAATCTGTCTCTACATTCCACAGTCCACCATATTGTGGATGCAGGCAACTACTTTGCGTATCACTGTTACGTGCCTACCTTATCCCTCCCAGTTCCAGTCACGAACGGTGGCGGGAAGTACGACTATTGATGAGAATACGAGTGAGCTCAAATGTCTCTAACTTTATTCATTCACTCTCCTAGGAATTTGAACAGTAAATCAAGCCGTGATGCGTAACGTCTGTCTCCTATTCTTCTGCGACGAGAGCTCGATTATGAACTCCGTGACGCTTTCGTGTCTATGAAATGAACATATAACTAAACTGACTGCTCATCTTTCGAACGTCTGCATTTCCACAGTCAAACCTATTACTTTTCTGTCCCAAAATGTATTCAAGTATAAGTAAAAATTCTTCCAGTGGATCTCAGTTTGGCATCCGTTATTCCTTTTTTTATGTAATAGATTCGGCTGGTTGCAGTGCATGTTCTCAAATCTTGTACTCGTACAGCAGTAGGTATTTCCCCCTACGTATGAGCAATAGGTTACATATGTTTATGTTTAGGATCAATTGCCTGTCCTTGCATCAAGCGTCGATCCTCTGATGATCGTCGTGCGTTTTGCTGGTCATTGCGGCTCAGTTCGAAGGGAAACTTTTTTGTATCATCAGTCTTCCTATTCTGTGCCAACCTCTTCGTCTAGGGTAATGGCTGGAACCTACGTCCTCAATTATTTGCTGAATGTATTTCTATCTCTGTCTTCCTCTACAATTTGTACCCTCTACAGCTCCCTCTAGTACAATGAAAGTCATTCCCCGATGTTTTAACTGACGGCCTACCATCCTGCCCCTTCTTATTGTCAGTATTTTAGTGTTTTCCATATATTCCATTCCTTACCGATTCCGCGGAGTACCTCCTCATCCCTTACCTTATTAGTCCACCCAATTTTCAACATTCTTCTGTAGCACTATATCTCAAATGCTTCAATCCTCTTCTTTTCCGGTTTTCCCACAGTCCATGTTTCACTACCATACAATGCTGTGCTTCAATCGTACGTTTTCAGAAATTCCTTCCTCAGATTAAGGTATGTGTTTGATACTAGTAGTCTTATCTTGATCAGGAATGCCCTTCTTGCCAGCGCTAGTCTGCTTTTGATGTCCTCCTTGCTCCGACCGTCATGGGTTATTTTGGTGACTAGGTAGCGGAATTCCTTAACTTCATCTACTTCGTGATCACCCGTCCTGATGTTTAGTTTCTCATTGTTCTCATTTCTGCTACTTCTCATTACTTTCGTCTTTCCTCGATTTACTCTCAGTCTTATTTTGTACGCTTTAGACTGTTCATTCAATTCAGCACATCCTGTAATGCTTCTTCACTTCCACTGAGGATAGCAATGCCATCCGCGAATCGCATCATTGATATTCCTTGACCTTGAATTTTAATTCCACTTCTGATCCTTTATTTTCTTTCCATCATTGCTTCTTCGATCTGCAGATTGAACAGTAGGGGCGGAAGATTACGCCCCTGTCATACATCCTTTTTAATCCTAGACTTCGTACTTGATCTTCTACTCGAATTATTCCCTCTTTGTTCCTGTACATACTGTAAATCACATGTCTTTTCCTATAGGTTACCGACATTTCCCTCAGAATCGCGAACATCTTACAGTACTTTGCACTGACGAACTTTTTTTCCAGGTCAAGAAATCTTATAAACGTGCCTTGATTTTACTTTAGGCTTGCTTCCATTATCAACCGCAACGTCAGAATTGCCTGTCTTGTGCCTTTGCCTTCCTTAAGCCAAACTGATCGTCATCTAACACATCCTCAATAGTCTTTGCCATTAATCTGTGTATTATAATCGTCAGAAACTTGGATGCATGAGCTGTTAAGCCGACTGTGCGATACTTCTCGCACATGTCGGCTCTTCAAATCTTCGAAATTGTGCAGATGATATTTTGCCGAAAACCAAATGGTATACCACCAGACCCATACGTTCTACACACCAACGTGAGTAGTCTTTTTATTGTCACTTTCCCCAGTGATTTTAGAGGTTCTGTTGGAATGTTATGTGTTCCTTCTGCCTTATTTGACTTTAAGTCTGTAAGAGCTCTTTCAAATACTGAGTCTAATACTAGATCCCCTATTTCCTCTATATCTACTCCTGTTTCTTCTTCTATCACGTCCTCCGACAAGTTCTGTCCCTCATAGAGGCCTTCAGTGTATTCTTTCCACCTATCCGCTCTCTCCTCTCCGTTTAACAATGGTTTTCCCATTGCACTCTTAATGTTACCTTCCTTGCTTTTCGTTTCATCGAAGGTTGTCACTCCTTCCAACAATCACTTCGTTTTCGATTTCTTCGTGTTATTCCCATGCTGCCATTCCGCCGTACCTCCCATCCACTTCCTTTTTATTTCGTTCCTAAGTGACTTGTATTTCTGTGTTCTTGATTTTCATTGAACGTTTTTGTACACCTGAAGTATGTCTTCTGTTAGCCAAGTTTCTTGCAGTTATCTTCTTTGTACGACTGATTTCTTTCAAATTTCTATGACTGCCCTTTTTAGAGATGTCCATTCCTCTTCAACTGAACTGCCTACTGAGCTATTCCTTATCACAGTATCAACAGCCTCAGCGAACTTCAAGCGTACCTTCATTCCTTAGTATTTCCATGCCCCATTTATGTGCGCATTGATTCTTCCTGACTAGTCTCTTAAGCTTTAGCGTACTCTTCATCACTACTAAATTGTGATCTGAGTCTATATATGCTCCTGGGAACGCCTTACAATCAAATATCTGATTTCGGAATCTCCGTCTGATCATGATATAATATAAATGAAATCTTCCCGTATCTCCTGGCATTTTCCAAGTACACCTCACCAAGCGAGATTGTGCAGTGGTTAACACACTGGACTCGCATTCGGAAGGACGACGGCTCAAACTCGAGTCCGGTCATCCTGATTTAGGTTTTCAGTGATTTCCGTAAATACCTTCAGGAAAATACCAGGATGGTTCCTTTGAAAGGACACGCCTGACTTCCTTCCCCACCCTCCTCTAATCTGGCGAGATGGATGACCTCGCTGTTTGGTCCCCTCCCTCAAATCAACCAACCAACCAAGTACAACTTCTTCATGTGATCCTTGAACAGAGTATTCGCTTTTACTGGCTGAAATTTATTGCAGAACTCAGCTGAGCCCTCTTCTCTCCAATTCCTAGTACCAAGTCCATATTCTCCCGTAACCCTTTTCTTCTCCTCCTTCCCCTACAACACCATTCCAATCCCCCATGACTATTAGATTTTATTCTCCATTTATGTACTGAATTACACGTTCAATATCCTCACATACTTTATCTGTCTTTTCATCTTCGACTTGTGACGTCGGTATGTATACCTGAATTGTCATTGTCCTTACTGGTTTGCTATAGACTTTGATGAGCACCGCCTCATAACTGAACTGTTGAAAGTAGCTCACTCTCTGCCCTACCTTCCTATTCACAAAATGGGTTCAAGTGGCTTTGAGCACTATGGGACTTAACATCTGTGGTCATCAGTCCCCTAGAACTTAGAACTACTTAAACCTAACTAACCTAAGGACAGCACACACATCCATGCCCGAGGCAGGATTCGAACCTGCGACCGTAGCGGTCACGCGTTTCCAGATTGAAGCGCGTAGAACCGCACGGCCACATCGGCCGGCCCTATTCACAACGAATCCTATTCACCTTATGCGAATATCTGCCGCTGTTGATATTACCCCTTACTCATATGACCAGAAACCCTTGTCTTCTCTACGTATCACTCCACAGAACCTCAGTGAATCTATAGCGATCCTTAGCATATCCCTTTTCAGATATTCCAGCTTAGATGTCACGTTCAAACTTCTGACGTCCCACGTCCTGACTCGTAGAACATTACCCTTTCGTTGGTAATTGAATATTTTACTCATGGTCAGCCACCCCGACCCGTAGAACGTTCTCCTCTGCTTGGTTATTTCATCTTTTCCTTATGGCCATCTCCCCCTTGACAGTACCCTCCCTGAGATTCGAAGGGAGCTAGTCCGGAATCGTTTTACATTAGAGGCCACATGACCTGTCAATACAACTTACGTGTCTCTAATGCAGTAGTTTCCATTGCCTTCTCCTCATGCCGTTGATCATTGCTGATTCTTCAGCAGCCAGGGGCATTTTTTCACCTAAAGGGGAAAAGAGTGCCCTGAACCTCAGTCCAACTCTCCGCCCTCTATGACAAGTCTTTTGGCTGAATCAGGGGCGACTTCTTATGCTAGAGTCTTTGGCCGTAATTGTTGATTATTTTTACTGAAAATTTAAGCAGAGGCGGGTTAGAACCTAGGACCGAGGACGTTCCAATTACTACTCAGAGACGCTGTCCCTAGCCCACTGGGGTGAGACTCGTCACTGAAGACACTTTTGCTCCAGTGAACGAGGTCTCACGCCAACCACATACCAGGACTTTGTGATGGACGGTGAAGTAATTCCCATCCAAGTTATCCAGGCGTTTCTCTTACTGATAGGGAGATATGCGCTCTTGCTTTATCATTCAAGAGCTGTAAACATGTCAGGCCTTCTTTACAAATATCCGAGCTCAAAACATTTTGCGGAAACAGCCTGTAGTACGCGCTTGTTACAGATGTAACATGGAACACTCTATTTGTAGTTATGATCCACTCATGTCATACGCAAAGATCATCATCAGTTTCATCTTTGACTGTATCGGCCGAATCTTTTCGGGTATGGAGAGTCGGAACTTCTCCATTATGATGACTGAGACTTCAGTTCTGGGTCAAAATCTCGTATCCGGGTTTCATCATGTGCAAAAATCCTTTCCAGAAACTGTTTTCCTCCTTTTCGATGACAACCCTTTTAAGAAACTGTTCTCCTCCTTTTGGATAACGTTGAAAGAATTCTTCTGCGATTCTTTTGCCACCTGCTCTCTGCTCTTCACTCAGATCACGTGGAACCCATCTGGCGCTAAACTTTCTCACATTTAACTTTTCAGTTGTGAGTCTGCTGATTGAAGTGACAGACATTCTGGCCTCGCATGCATATCATTCACACGTCTTTGGTCGATTCTCCCTCGAAATGTCATTATTTGTGTACTGAGAGGTGATGGTGATATTGTGCTACGATCTGCTACACTGATCCGACGCACCTCGCTCAATGTGTTGCAAATTTCCTTTGGGTTCTTATCATGCACAGATTCGATTTTGATGCAGGAACGCTGGCCGCGCACCTAAGGTCTCACTCACACCTGACGTGAATTGCAACTTGATCACGCCACCGTAACGGTTGCGGATGCACAGTGTGCAGGACTTTTGAAATGACCCGGATGTAAAATATACAGGGTGTTACAAAAATGTACGGCCAAACTTTCAGGAAACATTCCTCACACACAAATAAAGAAAAGATGTTATGTGGACATGTGTCCGGAAACGCTTAATTTCCATGTTAGAGCTCATTTTAGTTTCTTCCACCTACGCTCAATGGAGCACGTTATCATGATTTCATACGGGATACTCTACCTGTGCTGCTAGAACATGTGCCTTTACAAGTACGACACAACATGTGGTTCATGTACGATGGAGCTCCTGCACATTTCAGTCGAAGTGTTCGTACGCTTCTCAACAACAGATTCGGTGACTGATGGATTGGTAGAGGCGGACCAATTCCATGGCCTTCACGCTCTCCTGACCTCAACCCTCTTGACTTTCATTTATGGGGGCGTTTGAAAGCTCTTGTCTACCCAACCCCGGTACCAAATGTAGAGACTCTTCGTGCTCGTATTGTGGACGGCTGTGATAAAATACGCCATTCTCCAGGGCTGCATCAGCGCATCAGGGATTCCATGCGACGGAGGGTGGATGCATGTATCCTTGCTAACGGAGGACGTTTTGAACATTTCCTGTAACAAAGTGTTTGAAGTCACGCTGGTGCGTTCTGTTGCTGTGTGTTTCCATTCCATGATTAATGTGATTTGAAGATAAGTAATAAAATGAGCTCTAACATGGAAAGTAAGCGTTTCCGGACACAAGTCCACATAACATATTTTCTTTCTTTGTGTGTGAGGAATGTTTCCTGAAAGTTTGGCCGTACCTTTTTGTAACACCCTGTATATCTAAGAAACTCTTTTACGTAACAGATGAATTATTTATCGCCAATCTTTTCTGAAGTTATTTGTAAAGTTTGTATTTAACATTTTTAACGTCAGTGACTTCAAATGAGAATAAAAATAGTTAACCAAATTTTGTAATAAATTAAATATATTAAAATGATTAAGTTTTTTGATGAATACTAAAATTAACATTTTTCAAGTTAGATTCATCGCTGAACACATTCCGTACATATGTGTACAAAACAGTGTCACTGATGAAACTTCCTGGCAGATTAAAACTGTGTGCCGGACCGGGACCCGAACTCGGGACCTTTATCTTTCGCGGGCAAGTGCTCTACCAGTTCACAGGAGAGCTTCTGTAAAGTTTGGAAGGTAGGAGACGATATACTGGCAGAAGTGAAGCTGTGAGGATGGGGCGTGAGTCGTGCTTGGATAGCTCAGATGGTAGAGCACTTGCCCGCGAAAGGCAAAGGTCCCGAGTTCGACTCTCGGCCCGTCACACAGTTTTAATCTGCCAGGAAGTTTTTCATATCAGCGCACACTCCGCTGCAGAGTGAAAATGTCATAGTGTCATTGATGTTATTAAAACTACACGAAATGCATTATTACGATTTAGAAATTCTCTGTATCTTGTAGTAGATTTAACGGGTGCATCGAATAAACCATTTCTTTAAATGTTTCGACAAAAGTACGCACACTCAGCAAACAGATGGGACACCGAACAGTTCCAAAATTTACCCTTAGCAATTTAATACGCATAGCTCTATTCGAACATTAAAGGATTGTTGTTACCAGTCATCTTCATTAAGTTAAATTTTTCCAGATGTTGAGCAAGCTGCCATTCGTCATGCAAACTAGGAATTCTGCTCAAGTCATCATGCATCCTCTTACACCTAAAGGCGACACTTTCCTGCTCACTAAAGCGTCATCAGTTAATAGCATCATCATAAGTTAACCCAGTCGTTATAACTGGGCGTCCGTAGAGTGAAACTAAGCGGTAGCAGACGGTAGGGTGTCTGGATGCGAAACGCCACTTGGTGTGGCTGCTCCGACGTCCGGGGGCGTCCAGATGGATGCTCGCGGAAGGGGCCAGGACTAGCGGGTGCGTGTGATCCCCGTCATCTGTCAGGCTGAAGCTGGGGTGCGTGTCCTGCGTGCAGCCGGCGCTGCGTGGGCCAGTTAGCGGCAGATCCGCGTCGGCGAGGCACTGGCTTGCGCCGGTGGTTCTCTCGCCGGCTCTCACTCTCTACTACCCCGACATGTTTAGAATGTGTGTGTGTGTGTGTGTGTGTGTGTGTGTGTGTGTACACACTAACAGATAGTTTGACCAACTGTCAGAGTCTAGTGGGGAGGAATCTCTAGTAGCTGTAGGTGTAGGAAGTATGCAGCAGACCTCAGCAGTTACTGTGGCTAGGACAGTTGCAAAGTCTAAGAGAAAGAAGAAGGTTCTGCTGTTAGGTACTTCTCATGGTAGAGGTGTAGGCCCGCAGTTGCAGGAAGTGTTTGGGGAGTGAGTACCAGGTCACCAGCATTGTGAAGCCTAATGCGGTATTGGCTCAGGTGAGTGTTAACATAGGGGGGCTATGTAGGGATATTGCTAAAGAGGATGACGTAGTGATTGTGGGTGGGGATGGTAATAGTATTGATAGGGATGGGGAATATGACATAGATGGTGACCTGGAAAAGATAACCACTCAGACTGGCAACATGAATGTTCATTTCGTGGAACGTTTTCAGCATCACGATCGACCCCATCTTAATACAGCCGTCAGGCGTAATAACATGAGACTTGGGGGGGGGGGGGGGCGCTGATGACAGAAAGCATGAGTCACATTTCGGTGGTGTCGGTGGAGTCTATCAGCAGGATGGGTTTCACTAGACATGACCTGCACCTCAACAAGTATGGAAAGGGGAGGTTAGCAAAGCTTATAGGTGACAGCATAGGTGGGGTTGGTGCGATCACTCATGGGAAAATTCCTGTAGTAGTTGGTATTAGAGCTCTACCTTTTTTAGATTGAAGCCAGCTGATAGGTAGTCCTGCTTAAGGGAAGTCTCTCCAACAAAGGAACCTATTTCGACAAAGCTTAGGTATCCGATTAATGAGGGAATTAGTATATTTCATCAAAATATACAAGGTATTAGAGATAAAATAAGTGAACTGCTTATAGATGTTGACTCTGAAATTATTGGTATATCTGAACACTTCGTAAAGAAGGAGATAATTCAGAGGCCTTCTTTACCAGGATACAGGTTGGCTGGCAGCTTTTCTAGGAGCTCTATGCGGTGTGAGGGAGTAGCCATGTATGTGAAAAACGGTATCCCATTTGAGGCAATTGATGTTTCAAAGTACTGCACTGAAAAGGGGTTTTAATGTTGTACAGGCGTGGTTAAATTTAGTGGAGCTAAACTTCTAACTGCTGTTATTTATAGATCCCCAGACTCCGATTTCACAACATTTTTGCTAAAGCTAGAGGAGGTTCTTGGTTCACTTTATAGGAAATACAAAAAGTTAGTTATATGTGGTGACTTCAATATTAATTGCATAAGTGATTGTGCAAGGAAAAGGATGCTAGTAGACCTCCTTTATTCTTATAATCTTATGCAAATCGTATTCTTTCCAACGAGAGTGCAAGGGAACAGTAGAACAACCATAGACAACATTTTTGTTCATTCCTCTTTACTAGAAGGGCATTCTGTTAGCAAAAAGGTGAATGGTCTTTCTGATCATTATGCACAAATTTTAACTCTACAAGATTTTCGTGCTGCAACACTTGTTAAATATAGTCATCGGCTGTTTAGGAAAGCTGATCTAGTTGCTGTAGAGACCTTTGTAAACCTTATCAAGGAACAAGAGTGGCAAGATGTTTATAGTGCTGATACAGTAAACGATAAATATAATGCTTTCCTCAAGACTTTTCTCGTGCTCTTTGAAAGTTGCTTTCCGTTAGAACGTTAAAAACAGGGTACTAGCACAAACCGGCAGCCTGGGTGGCTGACTAGAGGGATAAGAATATCCTGTAGAACAAAGTGGCAATTATATCAAAACGGTACAAACAGTCAAAATCTAAATGCAGCAGCCCATTACAAACAATATTGTAAGGTGCTTAAAACAGTTATTAGGAAGGCAAAACTTATTTGGTATGCAGATAGAATAGCTAAGTCTCAGAATAAAATTAAAACCATATGGTCAGTCGTAAAGGAAGTGGCTGGTCTGCAGAGACAGGTCGAGGATATAGAATGAGTGCGTAGTATTTAATAATCACTTTCTGAATATAGCAGGTGAACTAAATAGAAACCTAGTCACAACATGGAATCAAATAGCGCTCGTAGGAAAAAGTCTTCCGAGACTGTTACATGAAATGCTCCTCCATGATACTGACAAGAGGGAGATTGAGTTAATAATTAAATCACTAAAGACCAAGAACTCTCATGGATATGACGAGGTATGTAGCAGAATACTGAAGTATTGTTCTATGTATGTTAGCCCAGTACTTAGCCAATCTGTAACTATTCCTTTAGGAGTGGTCGGTTTCCTGACCGATTAAAGTACTCGGTAGTGAAGCCACTTTATAAAAAGGGAGACAGGGATAATATTGACAATTATAGACCTGTTTCTATGCCATCGGTGTTTGCTAAAGTTATCGAGAGGATTGTATATACAAGGTTACTGGAGCATTTAAATTCACATAATTTGCTGTCAATGTACAGTTTGTTTTTAGAAATGGTTTAACAACTGAAAATGCTATATTCTCTTTTCTCTGTGAGGTTTTGGACGGATTAAATAAAAGGTTGCGAACGCTAGGTGTTTTCTTTGATTTAATGAAGGCGTTTGACTGTGTTGACCACAAAATATTACTGCAGGAGTTGGACCATTATGGAGTAAGGGGAGTTGCTTACAATTGGTTCGCCTCTTACTTTAAGAACAGAGAGCAGAAGGTAATTCTCCGCAATATTGAGAGTGGTAGTGTTGTTCAGTCCCAATGGGGCACTGTCAAGTGGGGCGTTCCTCAAGGGTTGGTGCTGGGGCCTCTGCTGTTTCTTATTTATATAAATGATATGCCTTCTAGTATTACAGGTGATTCAAAAATATTTCTGTTTGCTGATGACACCAGCTTGTTAGTAAAGGATCTGTGTGTAATATTGAAACAGTATCAAATAATGTAGTTCATGAAATAAGTTTGTGGCTTGTGGAACACAATTTGATGCTAAATCACAGTAAGACTCAGTTTTTACAGTTTCTAACTCAAAATTCAACAAGAACCGATATTTTGATTAGACAGAACGGAGAGCAGAAGGTAATTCTCCGCAATATTGAGAGTGGTAGTGTTGTTCAGTCCCAATGGGGCACTGTTAAGTGGGGCGTTCCCCAAGGGTTGGTGCTGGCGCCTCTACTGTTTCTTATTTATATAAATGATATGCCTTCTAGTATTACAGGTGATTCAAAAATATTTCTGTTTGCTGATGACACCAGCTTGTTAGCAAAGGATATGTGTATGTAATATTGAAACAGTATCAAATAATGTAGTTCATGAAATAAGTTCGTGGCTTGTGGAAAATAATTTGATGCTAAATCGCAGTAAGACTCAGTTTTTACAGTCTCTAACTCAAAATTCAACAAGAACCGATATTTTGATTAGACAGAATTGGCTTATTATAAGCGAGACGGAACAGTTCAAGTTCCTAGGCGTTCAGATGAATAGTAAGCTGTTGTGGAAAGCCCATGTTCAGGATCTTATCCAGAAACTAAATGCTGCTTTATTTACCATTAGAACAGTATCTGAAATAAGTGACAGTTCAACACGAAAAGTAGTCTACTTCGCATATTTTCATACGCTTATGTCATATGGTATTATTTTTTGGGGTAATTCTTCTGATTCAAAACCGGTATTTTTGACTCAAAAACCGGCTGTTTGAGCTGTGTGTGTGGTGTAAGTTCGAGAACCTCTTGAAGGCCCCTATTCAATAGTCTGAGAATTCTGACATTGCCCTCACAGTACATATTTTCTTTAATGTCGTTTGTTGTTAGCAATATTAACTTATTCCCAAAAGCTAGCACCTCTCACTCAATTAATACTAGACAGATATCAAATCTGCCTGTGGTATGGAATTCCTTGACTCTTGTGCAGAAAGGAGTGCAGTATTCTGCTGTATCCATTTTCAATAGGCTACCACAATAACTAAAAAATCTTAGCAGTAGCCCAAACACTTTTAAGTCTAAACTGAAGAGCTTCCTCATGGCTCACTCCTTCTATTCTGAAAAATTAAGCAAATTCCAGTGTTACATTGTTGATTTTCTTGATTTAAACTTACGAATTGTTGCCTGAATATGTTTCTTATATTTCATTTTATCTGTTTCTAGTATCGTGTTATAATTTTTTGTATTGACTCGTTCCATGACCATGGAGACTTCACCTTAATTTGGTCCCACGGAACAATAAATAAATAAATAAATAAACGCTTTCTATCTAAACTGTTTTGCTAGCACTTTTTTTGTATTTCTACATACTACCAGCAACCAGCATCACCGTTAATGAGAGATCTTTGCCACATTGTCATTAATATGTTTACCAGATTTGAATCTTTGCCTTCATGTATAACTCATTCTCTATTCTAAGCTCAATGTTCAGAATATTAGCCTCCCCTTAGAAAAACACACTGGACCTTCTGGAAAGTGTTGTGTGGTGTGGAAGCGGTACCTGGCTATCACCTAAAACTTTTCACTAGTTACCACTGCTATCTTTGGTGTTATAACGTAGTAAAATCGCACTCCTTACGCTCCGCTGGTTTCTGAAACGTTAGAAGCTGAACGCTTTTTTTCTGGCGGGGGCATTGTCTTGCTATTGAAAGTTATCAGCGTACGAGCAATACTAGTCATGCGTACATATGTGAGCGGAGAGTAGTTGTTCAGCTTACTTATGGTGCAGTTGCAGCGGCATGCTGCATAAATGGTCTCATGAATTTGCAAAAATATATGATAGTAAGTTTAAAGTATTACTTCGGATCATACGGTAAAAGTAGTTTTTTTATTCGGTTTATTCACGGAAGGGTACACAGAAATTCTTGTGAAACTTGTGGAGAAACAGCATCATGGTAGTTGGTCAGTAAATTCGGTCATTAGAACATATTGCTACTGGAACACATATGAAACAGCTTCCGTCAACAGTGGTAACCTGTTAAATTAAAGTGAAAATTCAATGGAGCAATGGTTATTTCAGGCTGAATGTGAAATGAGTATGGATGAGCCTAGACATTGTTATGGAGTGTGCTACATGCCAAAAGGCTAATAATGGGAAGTGATATTCATTGATACAGTTGATATTTCTGTGTGACATTCTTTCCTTCTTTAACTGGAGACTTTAATATCCACAAGTACAGTAGTGGAAATCACTGCAATGTCAGGGTTCCACTGAAGTAACAGCACAATGTCTGAATTGTACATATATCGAATTTACAATGAAAGTAGTAGATACATATAAGACATAAACAATCATGACGGAATTACAGTTTCTGTCGTAACACGAATAACAAAATAATGTGTTTACATTCTCTGGACGGAAAAAAGCACTCAGTTTCCTGTTGTGTCATTGCACTGTTAGCATTAGTCGAAACTTTGTTCTTCCTAATTACCTCCAACATTCTCTTCGGCGTTGGCATTGATGAGATTTCTAGCTCTCTCCAATACATAGTTGCACACGTTCTTCGTATTGCTCTTTTCAGCTCACATACGGCCTCAAATTGCCTTCCATTGCGATAAAGACGCCTAACAAGTAATCTACAATGGTTTTCTATGGGTTTCAAATCCGGGCTACGTGCACGCCATGGCTAGACATCGGTATCTTTATCTTCAAACCATTTTTTTTCTAGCAGAACGATACAAAGATGCATTTCGTTGTTGAGACATTAGACTTTCGTCCCCTAAGTCCTCATACACTCCAATCAATTCTGTCTCAGGCATCTCAGTGTACATGGAGCTCATCCTAGTGTTGCCCCAACCAATGCGTGATTTTCAGGTGCCTTTAGTGCAGAAGACTGCCTAAATCATGACACTTTTCTCCACCAAAACTTCTCTTCGTTCTTATCAGGAGCTCTATTATCAAATCATCGCTCCTAACAATCTAAACTAAATTACTTCTCATCCCTGAAGATCACTTTATTACTTTCTGAAGTCCACGACGTATGTTTTTCAGCAAACTCTAATCTAGCCTGTTTTTGTTTCGGTGTTAATGTGCGTTTCTGCAGTCGTTTCTTGATTGAAACATGTTAGCCATGTGATAGAATTTGTTGTACACGTCTGGCAATTACTGGCAGCTATAAATCAGCAACAAGTTGAGAAGAATAACGGTTTGTGGGCCTTGATTTGCGGAAAAGTGACCCCTTCTGTACTTCAGATAATTTTCTAGTTTGCCCATATTTTCCGTTCTGTCCACATCGTGCTCCCAGTCTAACAAAATTATCAGTCACTGTATCTGAACAGTTCATTTTCTTGGCGGCTTGTCGATTGCAGAGTCCCATTTCTTTCTACATACAGATTTTTGCTTTTTCATCACTTGACACCTGTTTTGCGCGGAGCATTGTAAAAATCGTGGTTTTCTTCCCAAAATTCGCTGCTACTAATGGTGTGTATTTCCTGTCTGCAGTAAGGGCAGAGCCGAATCGCTTTATACCGAGTTCCACCCTCCACCACCTGAATCGTTGATGTCCTGTTACATACTGATATCAAGTTCGACACCATATGACGCCATTTGTCGGTATACTGGATTCCACAACTATTCCAAGTGGCAGTGTTAATTTTCCTGCATATATCCATCCCTTTATACTGATTTTCATGCGTTCGTATTAGCCTACATTCTCAATTTTATTCACTAACGAAGTGTATTTTCTCATTAAGGCCTCCATGCTCGAGACCAACAGCCGCAAAATTAATAAACAAATTACGTTAGAGGAGCTTTACACAGTAAGGCGATGTTTATTCGCATTCGCAAGTCACTTAAAGGGCATCAGTGCAGTAAAATGAGGTGACGTGGTGACGTCATAGAATTGCAAAGCTGTAAAACACACCATAGGAATTCTAGTCATGAAAAGGTGCTGACCAACAGGTACCTGAGTCAAGTGACACGCCTTGTGTATGGCAAACGGTTTCAAACCCAACAAGAACTGCTGGTATCAGCAATGCAGGACCTTCACAGCAAGCTCACAAACGAACTTTGCGACGGTAACTGCATGACATGGGGATTTGGAGTCGGGGACCTCGCAAAATGATATTGTTCACAGCATTACATAAAGAAATATGCCTTCAGTGACTTAGAAAGCTCATAAACTGCGCAGAATTTGACTGGAGAGATGTTGTCTGCTCCGAGGGGTCGCAGTTTTGTCTGTTTTTTTTAATAACGCAATGAGTCGAAGACACAAGCGACTAAATGAGGCGTTTAACCTACAGTATATGGAGGTTTCATTTCGGTCTGCAAATGGTCCTGCCAGGTTTTGGGGACGTTTAATGTTCTGCGACTTCGGTCTACCCATTCAGGATACCGTGAACACGAGGAGAATAATTTTTATCTCAGTATTCTTGGTGCCCACACGCTCCAATTTCTTCTACTTGTTCACGACGGGTACACTGTGAGCATTCCTTTCTTCCAAGGTGACAACACACAATTGCAGCTGCCTGCTTTTCCGAAAGCTCAGGGACTCTGTTGTATCTCCACCGATCCGTAATTAAATATCCGCCAACTGAGGATACTCGCACAACTGAAGTACAAGTAGTACTTTAACAAAATTTGAAAATTTATTTGACACTTTTCAAACTTCCAGACAAGATATTTATGTTAACTTAAGCACGCACTTACCGTGTTTTTATGGGAAGTACTAACTAATCAGAACTCCAAGCTTATCGAAACCACTACGGCAAGACGTGATACGTGCCTTCTCAAGTCTGCAGCACCACACTAGTTTAGAAACAAAAGCAGTTTTGAAAATCGCGACACTGCCTCGGTGCACCTGTCTAAGGTCGTTGAAGCACAATCACGTCACACTCTAACGAGAAAACTGTGAGCAAATGAGTAACATTGCCCTAAGCATCACGTCGCCTAGCAAAGTCGAAGTCCTGAAATGAGCAGTGTGACGATCCTCTTATACAGCCGAGAGCGACCGCTGGACTGGAGAAGAACTTGATGTACTCAGCGTCTGGCCCAGTCCGCTCGCTTCGACGGATCTGGCTCACTATTGGTAGTGCGTCGGCCTAGCAGTCAGTGGGTGGCAGTATACAAGGAGAATTGTCTGCAGCATGTGGTCTTATGGAAGGAAATAGTTCTGCGTGGCCAGCGACCTCTCTTGGCGCCACTAGTGCCATCTGCTGGCCTCGCGCTGGTGCTGTGACAGACTGGCGCTGGAGGCACGCTTCCACTGCGCTTCGCTGTCAAGGTTCTGTCGAAGGAAGACGAGCTGGCAGTGATGTTGGTAGATGATGGTGCTAGCTTTCATTACCACCACAGCAGTCTTCTCCCATCAGCAAAGAAGCGAGGTGGAGGCAGGTGTCCGAACCCTCGACAGTGTCATTGTCCTCTGCGTCAGGCGATGGGGACTGGACTGGAGTCCACATTCACTGCGGTCGGATATGACGCCCAGAATCTAACCACAAGTGGTTGGACAACCAAGAACGATGGCCCCAAGATGTCAGAAGCCGTTAGAAAGTCTGCAAACCTTTGTGAATCCGTAACACAGAACAGTGTTTGTGGCTCATGAAGTGGCGTGGATCCATGGCATAGTCGAGCTTGGTTGATGTTTCTATGGCAGCTGACAGACTCAGCAACAGCACTTTCAGCATGGTGCGACTGTTTGGAGTTAGGTAGTGGACATCCTCTGGCGAACCTGACAGCCCAGATGGGGTCCCATGGAGAAAAATGCTGCTGTCAGACACTCTGACGGGGGAGGGGGGTTGGGTCCTCACAGAAATAAGGTGAGGGTATGGTTCACTGAGTAGTGATGGTTCAAGATCGTTTGAGTTTTGAAAGTACAAACGAAATGCCAGATGAGGCTGGTGGAGGTCAGGTGAGAGGGAATCATGTGGATGAGTGCGTTGCCATTGGAGGCGCCGAAGAAATTAAATTCTGTAGACCTTCAAGTGCATGCAGTTGTGCAAAGATTTGGATGATTTGAGAAATGATTGCAGATAGCATACTGAAGAAGAAATGAAAGTCGCTACTGGCATCGACTGCGATCAACCAGGAAGAACCCAGAAAAGGGCCAGCAAAATGATGAAGTTCATACAAAGGGGAATATATACTACACCAAGGAAAGGATCAACAGGCTACTGATGCCTTTCTGTTTTGACAGGTGGTGAAGGAGGCAAATACCTTTGAGATGGTAGCCTTTAGCCTGCACCAGTAGACATGTTCTCTGGGAAACCATTTGGTAAGGACGACTCCCCAACAGCGCTCTTAGAGGTGGTCCAGGATGCACCCGTGGAGGGAACTGGATATCACCATGCAGATACCCCCATCATCTCCTTGCAGAAAAAGGCCATTCCAAAGGGTGGAAGCTCATGGCGGTTAAACCAGTATGCCTTCACATCAGGCTATATGAGATGTTTCTGAACCTGTGGTTACCCATGTTGGATGATATGGGGGACCTCCCAGAGCACCATGTCTTTGGTAGTGTGCTAGCTGGTGAGCTGTGCATCAATGGCTAGCTGTCCAAGGCATCTGCAGCTGTGCACTCGGTATGAAAACAGACTTCAGGAAGTCTATATCCTGACCTACAGGAAGACGTTTGCATCGTGTGAGACCCAACATTGTAAGTGGTGCATTGTCTTGGTGAGGATCATATTCTGTTAGGCAGCTGGTCAGAACAGGACCTGCTTCAAAGCATGAAAAGCTTTCTCAAAAGAGGGTATCCACTTCCATGTGATGTTGGCTCTGAGCACTATGGGACTTAATTCCATGTGATGTTCTTCCAGAGTAATGCTTCCACTGTAGCGGCAACGTGCAGGATTAACTGTCGATAATAATTGGGTTGCACGAGAACTGACCTTAACAGAGACGTGTCCAGGCGGCTGGCTATTTTTGCATGGCTGTGTAGTGTGGGGTGGCCCTGATGCCGCTTGCACTGCATATGTGTCCCAAGGATTTTTTAGGTTAAACCGGAGGCAAGCCTTGGCAAAGATGGTGAATAATGCGCCTAAACACTTTTCCAGGTGTGAGCCGTCTTTGCGTGCCATGATAATATCATCCAAGTAGTTTGCTTTCATTGGGACATCACGGATGATCTTCTCCATGTATTTTTGAAAAAGCACAATATCTTCTAGCTTCGGTATTAGATAAACATCCACCATTACCGTTGCGCTAGCAGTAGCTTTAAAATCGCGACAGCCGCGCAGAGCCGGCAAAACTAGACTACGCTGAGGCATGTGTTGACGGTCGGTTCCATACCACTTGTCCAGAAGGAGTTTTAATAAATACGCGTGGTAATGGAACGTAAGTCCGATGCGAAATAGTACAGTGCCTTTGTGAAACCACAGCCAACATGAAAGAACCGAGCTACCAGGGGCTCAAAAGGCAATGGGCAAAAACCAAGGACTGCAACCACCGTATCGAACCAAAACACGGGAGGGACGCTACAGAGACCCAAACAACTCAAGAGGTGGCAGAGAGACGCAAAGGTTAAACTAAACAGGTCCCCAACCTAGGTCAACCCCGGGAAAGACAGCAACTTGCACATTTCAAGGGTGGAGTTTAAGTATACACACACACACACACACACACACACACATACACACACACACACACACTACTTCGAAGATGTAAGGAAGTATCTACAAAAAACACTAGGAGGGCCTTCAGTTTCAGTGAATAAATATGAAACAATTGTCACCAAGACGATACTATCCAGGCTCATTCCTTTTGGAATTCAGTTATTCCATCAGTCAGTGTTCTGTAACTAGGATCAAAATTCGTGTCCGGGGTCACAGCGCTACAGCCACTCCACAGAAAATCACTAAGTAGTGGAAAACACCAGGGCAAATGATGATCCCTTTCGACTGAATGCAAACGCCTGTGGGCCTCTAGTTCTGAAACCATACGGGGACTCGTCCTGTGCGTTCTGGCAGCCGCGTGCTAACTCCCGCTGCCACTTCCGTCAAGCTAGGGCTGGTCCACTCCACAGCCTCGAATCCGTCGCTCCGTTCGCCGCACTGCCGATCGCGCTGTTTCACGTCGACTGTCGCTGAAATCGAGCTGCCACTGTTGAAGCAAACGCCTGCACCAGAACACCAACATCTCTGAATCGAACAAACAAAGGACAGACAGACCCCGGGATCTTGTAGGAAGCTGAGCTGCATGACTCATTAATAATACATAACCCTTTGTTATCTAATTTTTAGCATGTTTATAGTCTATCTGAGATGGTTTTATGGTCGATGTCCTCTTTATAGTACCGTTTCTCGAAATCTGGTTATTTTACATTTGTTTTTGTTGTCATTGAAAAATAACAAATTTATCACAACTTTCGTGTGTGTTTAAATTATAAAATAATAACATTATCCATATTATGGATGTGCAAATTGTCTACCCCTTAATGCCAATTTGTTTTACGATTCGACAGCAACACGATAAATAACTAAGTTTCATTGTTGTTACGTCCTTCAGTACGAAAAAGAATTTGATGCAGATCTCCGTGCAAGTCCATTCTGAGTAAACCAATTCTCCTTTGCATAATTACAACAACCTCCATATATTTTCAGCTGCTTACTTTAGTAAAGCCTTGATCTCCTTCTGTGTGTGGTACCCCTCGCACTTGCATACACTGTTAAAACTAATAATTGTGATTCAACGTTTCTTCTATCAACAGACCCCTTCTTTTAGTGGTGCTGAAACACGCCTTTTCCCCAGTTCGCTTCAGTACCTCTTCATTAGTTTATCTACCCATCAGATCATCAGCATTCTTCTGGAACATTACATTTAAAAGCTGCCATTCTCTTGTCGTCTATTCTGCAATAGTGCACTTTTCACTTCAGTGCAGGGTTGCATTCCTGACAGATACTTCCGGAATAGGTTCAAAATGATTCAAATGGTTCTGAGCACTATAGGACTTAACATCTGAGGTCATCAGTCTCCTAGAACTTAGAACTACTTAAACCTAACTAACCTAACGACATCACACACATCCATGCCCAAGGCAGGATTCAAACCTGCGACCATAGCAGTAGCGCGGTTCCGGACTGAAGGGCCTAGAACTGCTCAGCCACCGCAGCCGGCTCCGGAATAGGCATCGTAACACTTAAATTTGCATTGGACCTTAAAATATTGCTCTCCTCGCAGAAACATTTTGTTGCTATTGCAAGCTTTCCGTCAACATCACAGGATTAAAATTTACTACACTAAGCCCCGTTTCATGAGAAACCAACTTTTATCATGCCACTTAATACGGTTCCAAAAGAGTTGATGAGTTCCATTCAGTCTTTTCCTCATTGCAGGCGAGACGATCGTGGTGTGGTTCTGCCTCGACTACCTGGCAGACTTCCTGTACCTGGCCGACATCGTGTTCCACTTCCGAACGGGTTACCTCGAGGACGGCGTGCTGCAGACGGACTCGACCAAGCTGCGCCACCACTACATGAACTCCACCACCTTCTACATCGACTGCCTGTGCCTGCTGCCGCTCGACTTCCTCTACCTTTCGATCGGCTTCAACTCCATCCTGCGGTCGTTCCGCCTCGTCAAGATCTACCGCTTCTGGGCCTTCATGGACCGCACCGAGCGGCACACCAACTACCCGAACCTGTTCCGGTCCACCAGCCTCATCCACTACCTGCTGGTGATCTTCCACTGGAACGGCTGCCTGTACCACATCATCCAGAAGAACAACGGTTTCGGCAGCAAGAACTGGGTGTACAACGACAGCGAGAGCGCCGACGTGGTGAAGCAGTACCTGCAGAGCTACTACTGGTGCACGCTGGCGCTGACCACCATCGGCGACCTGCCGAGGCCGCGCAGCACCGGCGAGTACGTCTTCGTGATCGCGCAGCTGCTGTTCGGCCTGCTGCTGTTCGCCACCGTGCTCGGACACGTCGCCAACATCGTCACCAGCGTCAGCTCCGCGCGCAAGGAGTTCCAGGGTGAGTACCTCTGCACTGCACTCTCTCTCCGTAGCCTCCAGTTTCCTCCGTTGCTTAGCGATCGCTGGTGAGTAGAATGTGACTTTTTCTGTTGGCGGTAACTACTTCAGATTTATTGATTGTTTGGGCAGGTTATATCCTTTTTGAGTCTGGACCATCTATTGCGCCATAAACTGATTTTCAAGTCATTGCGAGTTCATCATCAGATATAGGTGTTACAGGAACCTTATTCTTTGGAACACATGATGACTAACTGAAAACCTCAGCTGCCGACAGGTGTTGTTGATATACCTCGATGTGGACAGCTGAAAATGTGTGCCCCGACCGGGACCCGAACCCGGGATCTCCGACTTACATGGCAGACGCTCTATCCATCCGAGCCACCGAGGACGCAGATGAATAACGCGACTGCAGGGACTTATCTCTTGCCCGCTTCCCGTGAGACTCACATTCCCAACTGTCCACAATTCTACACATGTTTTGTACCTTATAGACATTTGCCCACCCACTCATTACTCGCGCACGCTTTGGCGATTCCCGTAAGAGTTTGGGCAAATTGTGCGCATTCGCACAGACGAAGGTCAGTGGCTGGGTAGCCTTTAACTATATATACGAAGACAGTAACTTTCTCTGGAAAGAAGTTACTGTTGATGACCGTGCAGCTTTTCCCTGTAATAAATGATGACTAACTGAAAACCTCAGCTGCCGACAGGTGTTGTTGATATACCTCGATGTGGACAGCTGAAAATGTGTGCCCCGACCGGGAGAACAAGTTACTGTCTTCGTATATATAGTTAAAGGCTACCCAGCCATTGACCATCGTCTGTGCGAATGCGCACAGGTTGCCCAAACTCTTACGGGAATTGCCAAAGTGTGCGCGAGTAATCAGTGGGTGGGCAAATGTCTATAAGGTACAATACATATGTAGAATTGTGGACAGTTGGGAATGTGAGTCTCACGGGACGCGTGCAAGAGATAAGTCCCTGCAGTCGCGCTATTCATCTGTGTCCTCGGTGGCTCAGATGGACAGAGCGTTTGCCATGTAAGCTGGAGACCCCGGGTTTGGGTCCCGGTCGGGGCACACATCTTCATCTGTCCACATCGAGGTATATCAACAACACCTGTCGGCAGCTGAGATTTTCAGTCAGTCATCATTTAATCCAGGGAAAAGCTGCATGGTCATCAACAGTAACTGTTCTTTCGAGAACAAGTTACTGTCTTCGCTTATTCTTTGGACCACTTGCTACTAGACGATAGCACCGTGGTTCTAGAGAAAATAACTAAAACTCGGGCATACGTTACCGTAATGTTTCCGAAACGAAAAGATCGTTGCGTTTAAATTACATTTAACTGACTCGTGGTATCCATATCAAACTAAATCCGATAACGTACATTATAGCCAGCTTAGGCACACAGGAAAACACACACACAAACACACACACACACACACACACACACACACACACACACATAAACACACACATAGTATTCAGGTGTACTTTATTTCACAGGAAAAAAAACGCTGAAAGTAAGTAAAACGATTATGAAGTTGCTGTTAGTTACCACACTTTATGTCGGATGCCCCAGCAGCAGGAAAATTTTCTGTGATTGTTTCTAAATTTCTCACACACGTGCTGTTTAATATAATAAACGTTGTTTAACATACGAGGGTTGGAATTTTAATAGTGCCAACTATTTATTTACAGCTCGTACAAAACAGATAAGTGTTTCAAAGTTTTACTGACCTTCATTGTAGTCATAGCATTGTGTTTAACCCATTGCCAGCGATATAGAAATCGTGGGATACTCTCAGCAGTGCCAGTTGTGTTGACAGTTCGAGCGGCGTGATCTATTGCCCGACGAATTTGTAGCAGTTCTGAAGCGAATGCCGTGAAGTGTTTCCTTCAGTTTATGAAATGGAGTTGAACTTATGAAGGCTTAAGTCGGAGGAGTACAGTAGATAGTATAGCAGTCAGCAGCCCCATCAGTCAAACAAATCAGTAACAGTTTGCACTGTACGTGCTTGAGCATTGTCTTGCAAAGTGATGGTCAGGTCCTGCAGAAAGTGTCATCACTTCTGTATTTATGCTGTTCATTTTTGGAACACAACCTACGACCAGCTTAGAGACAGAAGTGATGACACTTTCTGCAGGACCTGACCATCATTTTGCAGGACAATGGTCAAGCACATACAGTGCAAGATGTTACTGATTTGTTTGACTGATGGGGCTGCTAAGTGCTATACCGCCTACTGCACTCCCCTGACTTAATTCCTCGTAAGTTCAACTCAGTTTCTAAACTGAAAGAAACACTTCATGGCATTCGCTTCAGAATTGCTACAAATTCGTCGGGCAATAGACCACGCCGCTCGAACTGTCAACACAACTGGCACTGCTGAGAGTATCCTACGGCTTCCATATCGCTGGCAACGGGTTATACACAATGCTGGTGACTACTCTGAAGGTCAGTAAAACTTTGAAACACGTATGTGTTTTGTAAGAGCTGTAAATAAATAGTTGCCGCTATTAATGATCCAACTGTAACCTCAGCGTGACACAGTACTCGTTAAAGCCTGTACTTCCGGTGGGAACCCAGTAGACTCATGATATAAGGTGTTCATGACATTCTCAAATTCCGATATAAATCTGCCCCAGACTCTAAATCATGTCCCTTCCTGTTTTTTCCACAACGCACCTTGGTCGACTGTGACATCGTCCCAAGATACGTTCCTGACCTGTGAACCATTTATATCTGGTGGATTTCTCGGTTTCTGGAGTTCAAAGTCTTTACTTACTTGAACTCTTTGCAAAATACACACTGAGTCGTCCGGTGGCTCCTTTTTTCTGTGTTCAGTTTCAATATCAGGGTTTTGTTTTGAAACTTAGTCATCAGTAGGTAAAATACCGCATGTAGCTGTATTCCCATTATTTTTACTAGTACTGAAATACCCGTCATCTGAACTATCGTCATAATCCGGCCATTCTGGATCGCTTTCAGGTTCTAACATAAAAGCTTTTCTGAGACAGGCACTAAGTTCTTCCTCTGCATTGTCGTCAGGCTTTGATTTTAACCCAATATCCTCTTTTGGCAAAACGACCTCATTATCAGCTTTACTCACATCCACTATTACTTCATATTTAGTGTAATCCTTGTGAACTTCAGTTACTCGTAGGTAATTACCTGCCCCTTCCCCACGGTGACTTTTGGTAACAACCTGTACTGTTGGCGGATCGTTAACAGAAGTTTCTTCCTCGTCGATGCTTAGGGTTTCATCCTCCAATTCCTTCCTATCTTTAACCATCGTCCTATCGGCAGTACGCGTATTTTGCGCAGCACTATTTACTCCCTTCTCCTTAAATTCGGGCCACGTCATCTCATGGACGTGCCTACTATTTCCGTTTTCACTAATTAAACTCCTTGCCTCATATTCCATCTTAAAATCCTCCCACTCACATTGCTTGAGGCCCTTGTACAGATCATCGATCTGCACATGTCAATCAGTTACTTCAGCTAATTCATTCTCGCCATTTGCTACATTGCTGACACTGCTAACTGCACCTCTCTGTGTATCCACTGTTCCATCTACTATTTCCTTCGCCACGGAATTACCACATGTACTGTATTCACCAGCTCTTACGACAATGTTCGTACCTAATTTTGCCGCCTTGCTAGGGGCATCTCTCTGAACAGCTGGTCTGCTAGGCTGGGCCGTTGCACTCTGATGCTCCACTCGCCTGTTAACATGTAGCGCACTGCACGGCGAAGGTGAATCATCTGCGCACGCACCTGACGCTTCTTTCGCAACAACATGCTGCGCCCTGTCCCTAAGCTGTCTCATAACTTTACTGTCAGTCTGGTAATGTTTCTTAAATCGGGGCCGGTATGTTCTGTCCGCTTCCGTTTGGCCCGCAACGTTTGCGGAAATCAGTTTCCCACGTCGTTATTATTTTGCGCGGTGTACCCTCTACCGCGACCTGGATAACCCCCTCTTCCTCTTCCTCTGCCTCTACCTCTCTGTATCATGTTGACGCGAAAACCATCACCATCATTCCTCTCATTATTGCGGTTATTCCTGTTATTAAAATTCTGATAATTGGCATAACTTTCGCGCCAGTGGTCTTTGTCTTTGACCCTTTAGAGAAACGCTTGGAAGCTGCAATGATTGCTTCCCACATATCTCTTCGAATCTTCTGGAAGCTTTTTATATAGCTCCCATACGATTTCAGAATCAGATCTCCTCCCTCTTAAATGTGTGAACTTTCGGTACCAATATTCACAGAAATCTTTCAAAGAATTCCTGCCCCTGTTATCATGAAGTTTTGCCATGATAAACTCGCGCCACAAATGATCCTGTATTTGTTCGGACCAGTATTCTTCAATAAACTTTTGTTTAAGCTCTTCGAACGTCATTAGTTCGGTATTCAAGTTAATTCCCCAGCGCTTAGCATCACCTACCAAGGCGCTAATTACTACGTTTATCTTCTCCTGACCAGATAAGTGTTGAGGAAACATTCTCTCGTAATTTTTGATGAAATCCAACGGAAGCCATCCATTATGTTTCTTGGCGGGATCGAAGCGTTCCTCACCTTCCAACAGCTTCGTAAGTGGAGTGCCATTACAGACCACGCCATGCCTATCGTTGATTTTACTCCCGAGATCGAAAATTTTGCCTTGAATTTTCGATGTGTTTTGTTCACACTTTTGTACACATCCGGTAACTTTTTCGCCTAAAATTCTTTCAGTATCTGAAACTGCCTTTTTCAACCGTGAGATTCCATGTTGTCATTCGTTTACGATCTCAGTTTTAAGACCGAAACCTTTCTCGTCTACTTTCGTTTCAACTAGAGGCTCTACTTTCTCTTGGATGTTGTCAATTTCCCCCTGCATAGTATTCATATTTTTATTAATTGTGTCAATTTCAGATTTCATAGTATTTATTGCAGAACTTAAATTAGCCATTTTTTGTTCTATCTGTTCGATTTGTTTACTAATTTTAATTCCTTGTTCTTCGATCTGTGCTTTAAGCTGACCATTCTGTGTTTTGAGCTGAACATCGACATGTGTTCTGAGTTGATCAACATGTGTTTTAAGCTGCTCGTCAACGTGTGTTTGAAGCTGATCTTTCTGTCCTGAAATTTGTTTGGTTAATCGTTCAAATAAGTCGTTCATGCTTAAAATTTTCACACTGTTTTGTTCTACGGAATCGGTTTGTTCCGATTCTACTTCAAAATTTTCTTTCGGTTCTTTCTATATCTGTGGTGAATCAAACATGTCAGTGGATTCGTTCACATACCCACTATCATCTACAAAGTCATCTTCTACTTCCTGTTTTATTGTTGCTGTGTTTGAGGCGATCTCGACATTTCAATCTGTTCGTTAACATGTTCGTGGTATTGTATGTACGCCAATTGTCTACCGCTAGCGCCATCTGTTATCTGGCCGCGTAAACTCCTGTCATTGCCAGCCGCTCGGCACATCTACTGTGCCTACGTTCTTGTCCATACTGAACGCAAATTAACCTCACTACCATACATGATGTTCACTGCTATTTACATCACTAAATATTATTACAATTCGTGCCACGCAACATCCACTGTTCGGTATTCACGTTAATTTGTGACCGACAACAAGTGGATGTCCGGTCACGGTCGCCACTTGTAACCTCCGCGTGACACAGTGCTCGTTACAGCCTGTACTATGGTAAGTGAGCGGGGTTCACCTTATGAGAAAGGATTTTTGTATAGATATCGACCACGTGTACCTGAATGGTGGCAAATCAGACTTACAACCACTCTGTAATAACAATGATCCGTCAAGCAAGTTCGAAATGCAATTACACGTCAGGATGGACCAAAAGCAACACTGAAGATGCTACCAATTTGATAATAATACGGTCGCCAGCCTAATTAGGCATTAACTGAGTTTCTTCCCTGTACTAATTGGTAGATATTCATGCTAAATAACAAGTAGTAACACTGCATAATATAGTAGAATTTTAGAACCAGGAAATCTATTGAACTGATAGTTTCACGTTATGTACTGTTATGGAAAAACCATGAATACATAACACTACACTATAATGTAGACTACAAAACTTTATACTACACTCCTGGAAATGGAAAAAAGAACACATTGACACCGGTGTGTCAGACCCACCATACTTGCTCCGGACACTGCGAGAGGGCTGTACAAGCAATGATCACACGCACGGCACAGCGGACACACCAGGAACCACGGTGTTGGCCGTCGAATGGCGCTAGCTGCGCAGCATTTGTGCACCGCCGCCGTCAGTGTCAGCCAGTTTGCCGTGGCATACGGAGCTCCATCTCAGTCTTTAACACTGGTAGCATGCCGCGACAGCGTGGACGTGAACCGTATGTGCAGTTGACGGACTTTGAGCGAGGGCATATAGTGGGCATGCGGGAGGCCGGGTGGACGTACCGCCGAATTGCTCAACACGTGGGGCGTGAGGTCTCCACAGTACATCGATGTTGTCGCCAGTGGTCGGCGGAAGGTGCACGTGCCCGTCGACCTGGGACCGGACCGCAGCGATGCACGGATGCACGCCAAGACCGTAGGATCCTACGCAGTGCCGTAGGGGACCGCACCGCCACTTCCCAGCAAATTAGGGACACTGTTTCTCCTGGGGTATCGGCGAGAACCATTCGCAACCGTCTCCATGAAGCTGGGCTACGGTCTCGCCACACCGTTAGGCCGTCTTCCGCTCACGCCCCAACATCGTGCAGCCCGCCTCCAGTGGTGTCGCGACAGGCGTGAATGGAGGGACGAATGGAGACGTGTCGTCTTCAGCGATGAGAGTCGCTTCTGCCTTGGTGCCAATGATGGTCGTATGCGTGTTTGGCGCCGTGCAGGTGAGCGCCACAATCAGGACTGCATACGACCGAGGCACACAGGGCCAACACCCGGCGATCTCCTACACTGGCCGTACACCACTGGTGATCGTCGTGGGGACACTGAATAGTGCACGGTACATCCAAACCGTCATCGAACCCATCGTTCTACCATTCCTAGACCGGCAAGGGAACTTGCTGTTCCAACAGGACAATGCACGTCCGCATGTATCCCGTGCCACCCAACGTGCTCTAGAAGGTGTAAGTCAACTACCCTGGCCAGCAAGATCTCCGGATCTGTCCCCCATTGAGCATGTTTGGGACTGGATGAAGCGTCGTCTCACGCGGTCTGCACGTCCAGCACGAACGCTGGTCCAACTGAGGCGCCAGGTGGAAATGGCATGGCAAGCCGTTCCACAGGACTACATCCATCATCTCTACGATCGTCTCCATGGGAGAATAGCAGCCTGCATTGCTGCGAAAGGTGGATATACACTGTACTAGTGCCGACATTGTGCATGCTCTGTTGCCTGTGTCTATGTGCCTGTGGTTCTGTCAGTGTGATCATGTGATGTATCTGACCCCAGGAATGTGTCAATAAAGTTTCCCCTTCCTGGGACAATGAATTCACGGTGTTCTTATTTCAATTTCCAGGAGTGTATCTATTAATCTGATTAAAATCTGGCATAGGTTACCCTATAAATAGCACTTTCGTGACACACACAAAATGTCAATTTTGTTAAAGATAAAACATTGATAAATTTTGACTTTTATATTGACTTTAACTTTTGCTGGTCAAACCAATTTAGGACACTTCAGACAGAATTCAAACGAATGAAAAGACGCGGGGGCGGGGGGGGGGGGGGGGGGACCTTGAAACTGTTATGATCACTGTATAAAAAAAACTGATTACTGAATTTATTATGCGTTCAAGATTTCCAGTATATACGTTACTACTCTTCTCATCTTATTTACTGCTCATTTAAATACCTTTATATCTGTCTCGAAATAATTAAACTTCATTACTATATCAATATTAAAGTTATCTTTCAACTTCGTTAGACCTTCGTTATTCATTTACTGGTTCATTAACAAAACACTTCTTTAAACACCATTCTAACACAGCAAGGTCTGCAAATAATTATTATTAACACAAAATTTAATTTTTCATTTCGGGACCCTCGGATTGCACAATAGTTGGAAAGGACCCTGTCTAGGTTAGTTGTGAGGGTAATTAAATGATGGGAAAGTTCTGATCCATACGAATACAGTACTAAAAGTTTCAGCCTGCTAGTATCGATGCGGCGGTTGGCGGGCGGCGAGATAGCGAAGCACGTAGCACACATACAACCACAGCTATGGCTCTTGACGTATCGGCACTTTAATTCTTCTTAGCGTCGCAATACTTTTTCATTTAGTGCCATGCTGTGTGGGCGTTGGAACAGCATACCCGAGGCTCAGTGAAGCTATGTCATCCAGGAGAGCCTCCTCGCTCCAGAAGGTGTTGCTCAAACCGGTGCCAAACTCCAACTACTACTGAGCCCGTTGTGCCGTGCAGTGCCCGCGTGCGTTTTCCCGCGCTCGCCTGCTAACCACCTTTTACCGCTCCCTGACAGGCCGGGTATTCACCCGAGGTTTTGCATTCTACATATCCTAACACATTGCCTACGTATGGACCAGACGCACAGTTACAATTTTAAACATCTTACAACAGTCTCAACATTTGTTACATTTCAATTCTATTACAATATTACTTGACATTTGACATAAACATTAATATTCACACTGAAACTTGTTTACAGTTTTCTTAACATAATGACGTGAAACAAAAAAGAAATGAAGTCAGAACATCAATTACACAAGTTTATCGAAAAATCTGTAGAAAAGAAAATTACTTATATGTACAATAGTACAGCGTCGTTGTTGTTACACAACCCTCGTATTACAGGGAAAGCTATGGTGATACAAATGAAGTACGGCTTACCATGATAACCTTACGACAAAAGTCGATCTTAATTTTTTTTGCTTCTTCCAAGGGTTCAAATGTGGTATCTTGTCCACTCGTGTAATATAGGGTACCTAGGGTGCTGCGTCCTCGGATAGCTAAACAACATTCAAGCAAATCTTATTAATGGAGATTATTATAGTAAATTGAATTGACAATACTCAACTTTGCCTTTTCACACACAGGTGTCGAAAGCAATTGCCGACGTGCAAATAATCAATGTACTTCGCTGTATACAATTTCCATGCAAGCAATTAATATAAGTCACAAGTCTCAGCTAAACAGTTACGGTGAAAGCTTGTCTTCTAGTGCGGCTCTTCTAGTGCCGCCGAGGTTCGCTGCAGCGGCGGTTGTATTCTCTTCGGATAGAGGCCGCTCCTGTCGTGGTGTTCTCCTAGTCAGCGTTCTATTGACAGCCTTCTCTGATGCAACGTTTCGGGCCGACGTGCCGGCGCTTGATGTTACGCCAAAACATGAAGGATATGTTTGAGTTGAACTAACCGAGCTTTTTTTTGTTCATGATTTCCAAGGCTTGTCATTAGCAACTTAAAATGTGTTTATCTTTATTCAAATAAACCAATGTTCTTTTCATGTACTGTACCTGGGCTGTTTACTTGTGGACTACCTGCGACGGACCCATCACTGGGAGCGGAACTCCAGAACTGTCGTCGTTGTTGATTTCTCAGGAGAGAGATTAGGTACCGAATTCTGTTACATCGTTCGCTCCACATTGGATGGATCATGCTTTCCTAATTGAGGATGCGTCACACTAGATGAGTAATCTGACTCCCTGGAAGTGGATTACAGCCTGTTCCATACATCCGATTCTTTGTTCCACTACTTCCCCAGTCACCATTCAGTAGCCTCGACTACTCGAGGCGGCTTTCGCCTTGATTTTGTAATCACTGAAATAAAATCATCTAAGAGGGCCACCTGCACGAATTGGCAATCCTATAGAATGCAGAAGTTTCTGCAGGACATATTGCCTTCCACTTGAGCCGTTCTGGTGATTTATATGTTCGTGGTAAAAGACGCGCAGTATAACAACGAAGCCAAGATATCAGGTTATATCCTTTCTATATGTATTGCAACTTCTTTTGCCAATAGTCATTTTCATTGTTCTTTCGATGACTTAGTGAACGTTGCATATTGAAAGGTACCGAAGAGTGTTGGTTGAGCTTTAGAAAATGCAGCATAATAAGGAAAATAAATTGGTAACATTTGGTACATTTTGTTTCTCTGGGTTGAGTGGAGAGGGCAAGCTAGTGGAAGCAGTTCGAAACATTTTTATTGTGTACTAGTTGAGTTGCATCAAAGAAATCAAATCGAAAAGAAACCGGCTTTCATAATGACGCTTTTGACATTTACCACCATAGTCCACTACAGTGTGCCCGTGTGGCAAATGTAATGAACTGCGAAAATTTAAAATTTGTTCGAACTTTGCATTCAGTCGCGAATGTTGAAGAAAAAAGAAAGAGTAAACCAATTAGGGATAAAAGTCCTGTAGGGGACGACGTCATTAGACACGAAACAGAAGCTCGGATTGCGATGTTTGGGTAACGAAATCAGACGTACCCTTTCAATGATAAGACGCAAGCATTTATCTTAATTAACTTGAGGAAATCTGAAAAAAAGGCCAGAAGAGAATTTTACACCAATATGTCAAACTAATAATCACAAACTATTGGGTGAGCACTGGCAAAAAACATCTTAAACAAAGGCCGGTGTCAGTCCACAAAACGAAATGTCAGTTTCGTACTTATTTTTGTCTGCGTTGCTATCCAAAACACGATAATAATGTTTCCAGCTCCTTCCACTTGCGTTACCCCTCCACTCAATCCAGATAAACAAAATGTACCAAATGTTAAGGACTTATTTTCCTTATTACGCTGCATTTTCTAACCCTTAACCAACACTCTTCAGTACCTTTCAATATGCAACGTTCAGTGAGTCAACGAAAGAACAAAGAAAATGACTAGTGGCAAGTATACTTACAATAAATATTGAAAGTATAGTACCCAGTATCTTGGCTTCGTTCTTATACTGTGTGTCTTATGGAACAGGCTGTAATCCGCTCCCAGGGAGTCAGATTTCTCATATAGTGGGACGCAGCCTCCATTAGGAAAACATGATTCACTAATGTGGAGCTAAAGATGTAACAGAATTCGATACTTAATCTCTCTTGAGTAACCAACAACGACGAAAAGTCTGGAGTTCCGCTCCCAGTTATTTGTCCATCACAGGTGGTCCACAAGTACACAGCCCCGGTACAGTACATAAAACAAACATAAGCGTCTTTGAATGAAGAGGAACACATGTTAAGTTATTTATGACAAGCCTTGGGAATCATGAACAAAAATAAGCTCGGTTTGTTGAACTAAAGCATACCCTTCAACCCTTGGAAGGAGAAAACTAAGTTTATGGTTCAGAGCTATCTTAATTAAAGAAAGTCGAAATAAACTCTTCTGAGCCCGCATCTCGTGGTCGTGCGGTAGCGTTCTCGCTTCCCACGCCCGGGTTCCCGGGTTCGATTCCAGGCGGGGTCAGGGATTTTCTCTGCCTCGTGATGGCTGGGTGTTGTGTGCTGTCCTTAGGTTAGTTAGGTTTAAGTAGTTCTAAGTTCTAGGGGACTTATGACCACAGCAGTTGAGTCCCATAGTGCTCAGAGCCATTTGAACCAAACTCTTCTGAGTAGAAAAAAAAAACAAAAAAAAAACAGTCCAACTGTCTTGTAAGAAGGAGAAGAAAGTACTGTACTAAGCCTTGGCACACTCTTAATTTAAGTTCGTAATACACTACACTGACTAAGAAAGCTCCTAAGCTCACTTGGTACTTACGAAGTCTGCTCAAAGTTCACAATAGTTTTAGGAAAAGGGCGAAGTCTGACAGAAAATCTAAACGCCTCAAACGTAAAAACAAAGTCCTTCAAGGAACAGTTTGAGTCTAGGTTTCAAACAATAATTTTCTAACTCAGCGGAGGCCGAACTACGGCGATCACAGAAATATTAGGAATCCAACAATCACTCCTGACGACGGAGCCACGTCTTCTTTAATGGCACCACGCTGCAGGATCCAGGTCGAGATGGCTGGTTTGAACGTTGATTTCAGCGTAGTGGCGACCCCTCAGTGCCTGACTGTGGAAACGCATGAGCATTCGCCGGCAGGCACGGGAAGCGTGCTCGGAGGGAACTGAATCCCCAGGGTCCTTGCGCCCGCGGCAGAGTACGTTCGGTCTTACTTCCTGTCACTTGGCTGGCGTAAGAAAAAGGTCCGTGGCACTAGCAACTTCTGCCGACGCTTTCGTCGCCATCTGGTGATCGAGTGTGCAGCGGAAGCCCCCGAATGTCTTCTGCAATAATTTAGGCTGCCCGAGTAACTGTGATGTAGTGTGGGTTGCAAACTGCATAGGCGCAAGACCAACCCACAACACTTAGCACAGTTTTTCGTATCGTTATTTCTAACTTAAACAGGCAAACATCTCGCTACTGGTGGAATATACCGACATTTAACGTCTGTTGGTGTCATTTCAAGTTCAAACATCTCACTGCTGGTGAAAACATTCTATATGTAAATTTGACTGTGCTCCACTCCTCGTGCAGCACAAAAGTTCAGGTCAGGTTGTTTCAAGTTTAAACATGCGCGCAATTTGTCACTTTTCAACTAAACCATATTTAACATATTTTTTGGTTAGTTAATAGGAAGAGTAGCTGTTTGATACGAGTCAAGGTTCACTACAAACATTTTTGTCATACGTACAGATTCCAATTGAGAGACTTCTTAAGTGGTAGTTGCCAAAAATTAGATACCCACCTTTGTTTATGCCTAATCGGCAATGACGTTCGGCGTTGTGATCGACTCTCGGCCTGGTACGAACGTCGCACTTCGTTAGCATTGGCTGTACAAATCAGTTCGGCGTGTCATTTAAAGTTCAAACGTGAGCACAACTAGCTGTTCGTGAACTCTTCATATATTTAACGTCACTTGGTGCTAGACAGCGACGGCGAAAGGCGACTTTCGAGCTGCACATAGTAGATCCACGTGCAACATGAGTACAGTGAAATTAGTAGTGTTATGTTGTTGATTTTGAGCTGTTGACGCTGTTAATCGCGTATTTTTTCTTCTAACTTGTTAGTTCGTTATTCAGATTATGCAAAACCACTCACCATTTGAACGACGCGGAATAGGCGGTTGGGAAACCGTTTAGAGAGCAAGAATATTTCCAACTACCATAGAACCGTGGTGGACTTGATATTCATGGAAGGCCTCTTTTTCACAAAAAGATTTAGTTTTGACTAAGGTTCAGTGAATGACGTGAGTTACTGCTATTAGTTGTCTCAGGTGCCGATGAGGGTCGTAAAACTTTTGAAATGTCACCTATAGTAATAAACTTAAGTTTTAAAACATTAAGGACTGCTTCATTTCTAACAACGCGTTTCCTGTTATCTTTCATATAGTGGTATTAATTTAGATCTGCACTGATTTCTAAACATAACAGCGTTCTCTATGAGTCTCTTGTGGTAAGCACTTTACATACCCAGACAACTGTACAGAAATGAGACTGACGAGCTGCAAGAAAGTTACGTTATGAGGGCTACATGCAAATCAGGCGCAAGGCAATTCATGTCCTTCGAATACTTCTGAACATGATTACACATTTCAGCCAGTTTACACATTTTTCTGATACGTATTACAATATATCGTGAACATATCAATACACATGTAGCTTGCAGTGTTCACTTGCGTCCACTGTCTATGTTTGCAAATATTTTATCCTATTGACTAATGCATTCATGTCAAAGATCGCAATGTGACAAAATGTGATACATATCATTTGGTTTCCTGAGTGTGTATGTGTGAGTGTGAAAGGGGGGGGGGGGGAGTGAGTGGGTATGTGTGTTTGTAAGCTGGCTTAAATGTACGTTACTGAAAATAATTTGTCATAAATACTGCAAGACAGTGCAACATAAATACCCTACAACGTAACGATCTTTCAGTTTGCAAACATTTTGGTAACCTATGTTTTTATTACTTTCGCCAGAAAAGCAGTGCTGGACCAGAGAGCAGGTTTCCTATATTGTCCCCATATGATGATAAGTGTGTAGTGGCCCGAAAACTAATTAATGGTACAACAATAAATCGTTTCCAATTCAAAAGCGACGATTGCACGTAACCGACATAAATCGCGAATTTAAATCGTAGTCGCAGTTCTTCATTCAGAATGGAAATAGTCAATTTATTTGTATGCTGGTAGCAGTTCGGGCTGTGTGATCTACATACTAAATCAAACCGTGCACGAAATGTATATAATAAGATAATATTACTGTGCACTAACTACTGTTCGGAGCCTAGTAAGATACACGTACATGTATCTCCTACAACGTTCACCCCTTTTACTTAATGAGCGGCCCAAGATAACGATACTTGGTTTTCAGCAAATAACACAGCAGACAGAGGACCACTTAATTTTATGTTATACGTAATACTCTTAATTAACCTGGCCCCGTAAATAAGTTCACTAACGTAATCCTACGATGCGCCTAGCACCAGGCTGCGGCCGCTCCCTTCTCTAATCACACGGTGCTAACATGGCACCTCATTACACTCACGTACGGAATAGAGTATACTTACCCCTTGAACCCAACAGGAACTTTTGAATCCGACAGTCCTTCGCTCTCTCAATAAATTGTCTTCAAAATTATTTATTTTACTTTATTAAGTGTATAATCCCTGGAAATACAATCGATGTTCCTCAAGAAAAACATTATTTGATGCAAACGAAATTAGTTGCTTAATCTTTATTAATTTTGTAATCCTACACATGTAATGCATGGCAGGGGCCAAATAAACCATCTTTAGAGTAGTTCATCTTTGGTGTGATTGTCACATTATATTGGTAAGAATGCTGACAATATTCAGTTCGGCACAGCAATACACATTGTTGAAAGTCAGAAGTATTGTGAAAGCTCCAACCGAGTATTCTTTAGAAAGGTAGATGTATTTCTTTACACCAAAATTGTTTCAAGTGTCCAAAAGTTTACTTTTATAAACAAAATAATTATACAATGTAATTTTATCTTTAACTTTCAGCTAGACTTCCGTATTATCTGTTAAAAGCGAAAAAACCATTTTCTGAAATCAGCACAAGCGAACAATATTTTGAATCAACCGTTTCTGAACGACTCGAAGATGAAGCTCACTTTGATCAGGAAGTTGCCTGCGATTCGCGTTCTAATGGTCCTCAGGTGCAAAGTCAAGCGTCCCAAGAAAAGAAATCGGAGGAATCAAATGAAAGAGTGTACATAAATGTTGATTCCTTTATCTACCGTAATGTAAATGAGTGGAGTAAAACACCGCCACCATCCAAAAAAATTCGGGTGCGCAATATTATGAAAATTCCACCTAATCCAATAAGAGATGTAACTATCACCCCTAAGAACAATGTGGCACTATTTCATGACTAAAAGGATGTTAGAGGATATAGTGCATTCAAACAATCTAGAAGATAGGTGAATTGCTTGTATCAAGAAGAGGAAACGAATTCATTTTTCACTCTCCAGATTGTTACTGCTGTTGGCTGAGATTGGTATGTACCGATCAGTAAGCTGTTTGTTCCACGATACCTTCTCGAGTCCTACTTACTTGGCCACATTTTCGATTAACATAGCTGACGATATACAAAGATTCGATGACAAATGGACCAGAAAGCCCAGGAGCAAAAGTGACATCTTGGCACTAACGCGACTTGATTAACAGCCCACATTTGCACAACCCCAGCCACTCCCACCGAAATTGTGCGCCAAAGAAGCAGCTCTGTGCTTGAGTTTCTAAAGAAATAAAATACTCTCTCTCTCTCTCTCTCTCTCTCTCACACACACACACACACACACACACACACACACACACACAGGAACCTGAGAGGATCGATTACATTTTAATGACGAATTTTAACAATTCTGCAATTAATGAAACAAATGTTTGTGTTAACTGTGGTCAATAATATCATCACATTTGAGAGAAGGCTTGTTTCATTTTAAATAGCCATTCTGATTCCTGTACCTAGGATAGCTAAACTATTTGTGGTTGACGTCAATATTACGGATGTAGTGTCAGTAGCAGCTGTGGTCTAATTTCGCTTTGCCAGTGGTCATTACAAATCGCTTCTTGTTCTCTATGCCAGTGCACTACGTTTAATATCTTACTTCTTAGCGTAACATTGTGTCTTCTGTATACGAGTATGTGGGTGGATTTTTCTGTGCTAGGTTCCTTGAGCAGGCCTCCGATCACCCCCCAGGTTTCTATTCTCTCCTGCCTTTTCTCAGACTATAGCAATTATATCACTAGCTGAAATGCTTCTCCCTTGTGTTAAAATCTTTGTTGTATTCTTTAGTAGTTGTTCGGCCTTCTAATTCCCCACGTCCACGGCATTCCTCTTGACCCATGCAGATCACACTTCTGCGCTGTTTTTTTGTAGTTCTAATTCTGTAACAGCTGACTGGTATGGCAAATAGCAACTCTCAACGTCTTTGCTCTTTGATATTGAACACCGAGAGCGAGTCCGTTGTTATTACAATATGGTCAGCATGAATCGTATTGTACGTAAGCGCTCTTTCAATGAGTAAAAGCTCCGCCTGGTAAATTCATGTCTCTATCGGTAGGCACCATGGTCCAACCTGTTTCATTTTTAATACAAAAGCTTGCTGAAAAGTAATATCTCCCAATTATTTACGTGAAAACTCAAATATTTTTAAGTAAGCCAAAGATTATTAATGTTCTACATCTTAATTGTTTACTTTTACATATTTATTTCTCAACATAGCCAACCGGGAAAAGAATACATTTCTCACAACGAGAGACCAGTTTATTGATACCATCACTGTAAAATGTTTGTTGACCTAGCCGCAACTTCACCTCTGCTTGCACCGTTTCATCGCAATCAAAGTGAAGTCCTAGAAGTTATTATTATATTATTTAAGTGTTGGAAACAAATAAAAATCTGATGCGACCGAGTTGAGACTGTGTGGAGGATGATAGAGCGTCGGAGGGTTGCAGAAGTAGCAGCGCGCGTGTGCATGAACGTTTCGAATTTAGATCTCGATGACAGCACGCTGGTTCTCAAGCACCGTCATAGATACGTGCCAAAACGCCATATTACACGCTAAAATCCGGATACCTCTAGCGGAAGAAGGCTCCAATTTGTATACATGAAGAACAGAGATGCGGAATGTTGACAACGTTCCTATTGTATAAAACGCTTTAAGTTTTCACATAAAAGTTTGGAGGCATTACTTTTCAACAGGTCGTCGTATCCACATACGCACATCCAACGAACTTATCGTATTTGGACCCATCAGCATACAGTACACACACACACACACACACAGCACCCAGTCATTAATACAGATGTCTTCTATTACTTAATAAGTTGTCAAAGTGGTGTGTACTAACGTGGTTTACATTTGAGTACTAATACTCAGAAAAGAGTAGCAGATTTTTTTCCTTTTTCCTATTTTTTAAAATGAGATTCTGATACATGTTTAACACTGAAGACGCCTCCACCAGTGATGGTGTTTATTTGTCGGACCATCACCAGTTGTTATAAGATCTTACTGTCTGATTGTAAATTTTTATTTTTCAGGTCCTCGCGTTATTGTTGTTTCAGGTCATTGATTCAGTCAAAATGGGTTGTATGCTAGTAAGATCCCTTGCTACACACAAAGAATCTGATGTCAGTAATATTGTTAATACTCATACTACTGAAAAATAATGCACATTGGAGCTAGGATGGGTGTCGCACCGTCTTTGAAGAAAAGGAACGCATCGTCGTACAGTATATTGCCAGTAAGAATTACCGCTGTATAGCTGAGAGAAATGGAAACCGGATTTTAGGCGACTGTAGGGAGAAAATTATTCTCAGGTGTAGTATAAACATATTAACCACAGTGTAGGAACGATATACTGTGTGCAATAGATCAAAGCCAAATTCTTGTGCGGCCCACAATGAATCCAAGTATGTGAACATTTTGACACGTCGTCGGTGTGAGGTACGGAAGGAATGTAAGGACTTGCTCCGCAGTGGCTGCCGAGTAGAGAAAGTCCTGCTCTGAGCTGGACACTTCTCCCTGCGCAGTTACAGTGCCTGGGAATCGAGTGCTTCGTGGTGGCAGCCCTGGCCGGGGAACCCCCGCCAAAGCCGCGCACGACCACTCCTGAGGAAACTTCATGGCGTTGACTGACGGGGACCTCCTTCTTCTCTGAAGTACGTTACTTCGTATGCCTCTGACGCACTGGCAGAGGACAGACTGCTGGTTCGTCCTTCACAGTTGACACTTCCCTTCGTGTCGTCATATTTATATCGGATTTTGGACAACACTGACTGAGTCCTGAAGTGAACTAACAGACAAATCTTTCATTTACACTGATAAATGTAAATGTCGTGTGAATGGGCCTCCCGTTTGGTAGAACGTTCGCCGGGTGCAAATCTTTCGATTTGACGCCATTTCGGCGACTTGTGCGTCGATGCGGATGAAGTGATGATGATTACGACAACACAACACCCAGTCCGAAATCTCCGCCCCAGCCGGGAATCGAACCCGGGCCCGTCGGGTTGACATTCTGTCGCGCTGACCACTCACCTACCAGGGGCGGACATTTACACTGATAATTATTCGAGGCATTTCGTGATATTATGATGTATTTCTTATGTCAGAATATCTTTTTAGAAATGGAATTTGATGGAGCTAATTTTGTTGCGTTTACTAGTTTAATATGCAGAGTTGAATTCTTCAATGTTTTATGGGCCGTCTTATGACTGAGTTGGTGTGGAACACCACATATTCCTTCACAGTCCCCGCCTCTTCGTGAGTAGTCCTATACCTAAAATTAACAATCATTTGTCGTATGTTTTCGATTTCTGATATTCTCTCCTAATTTTGGCCTTCTCAGCTCCCTCCAGATCCATGAAAGTTATTAGGCATACTTGATGTATTAACACACCATCATGCTACTTCTTTTAATTAGTGTTTGTCACGTATTCCTTCTTTCGCATTTCTGCGAAGAATTTACTTAACACTACACGTCAGATGCTTTCTCTCCTTTTCGCAGCTTCTCAGAAATTTATTTCTCATATTAACGGCTACTAGACTAATTTAGATAATGAATGTTCTTTTTGGCAGTGCAAGTCTGCTTCTTATACCCTTTCTACTTTGTCAGCGACGCATCATTTTGCTTCGAAGGTAGCATAGTTTCTTCACTTCATATAGTACGCGGACCTAAATTTTATGCTACGTTTATAGCTAATTTCATTTATTTTTGTTCTCGGTAGCTTTGTCTTTCCTTCGTTTACTCTTAACCATATTTTCTGCTCAGCAGACATCATCTCGTTCAACAAGGCTTGCACTTCTTCCTCACATTCATACATAACAGCAAAGTCATCAGGAAATCTTGTCATTTATGTAATTGTAACTGATATCACCCGCCCCCACACTGCCAATCGGACGAAGGGAACGCTTCAGTAATTTGGTTGCGAAACACTGCAACATCTTCCACACAGCCTGACTCTTTCAAAGTGCGATTTTCATATCTTTGGCGGCGTGAAGAAAGACATGTGTGGTTGTCGGATTCGGTCGGACGAGGAATTGCAAGAGTCGCTGCGGTTGTGAATCCGTCACCGGCCGATTGCGTTCTATGAAACAGGAACTGGTGGTCTCGCCTCCCAATGGGATAAATTCCTTAGCGCGTATGATGATTATTTTTGAACGGAATCGTTCCCTGGTTCCTTGTGGCGGTTGTTCGGTTTTCGTTTGACTGCTCCGCATATAGTTTTTGATTCAAAGAAACTTGTATCAGGTCACCTACTAAAAACGCAGTTTTCCCTTTATAGTTACTGAGTGAGTGGACAGATAACTGTGATTCGCTTACTGACTTCAAGCAATAAGAAATTCCCTCGATTTTTTTCTCAGATCGGCAGGCATAATTTTACTTTGGAATTTAGTGTACGCTTCTCCTATTGCTCTTCTTAAGCTAATGTTTATACCATTAGCACGAGGTATAGTGGCTGAGGGAGAATTCCTATAGCTTGAGAAGATTCGGAAGTAACTGTGGAAGTTCTTTCATTATACGGCTTTTGCGAATGCCATCTTAACAGGGTAAAATTTATGACTGCTCTCCCCAGCCAGCCGCGGTGGCCGAGCAGTTCTAGGCGCTTCAGTCCGGAACCACGCTGCTGCTACGGTCGCAGGTTCGAATCCTGCCTCTGGCATGGATGTGTGTGATGTCCTTAGGTTAGTTAGGTTTAAGTAGTTCTAAGTCTAGGGGACTGATGACCTCATATGGTAACTCCCATAGTGCTTAGAGCCATTTGAACCATTTGTTTTCCCCATCCTTAACAATCTTGCTCACCAGCTATGTGTCTTAGCTTATTGTACAATAATTTTGACATTTACCATAACATTTTTCTATGATTTCTATAGATATTCTATATGAGTCCACCGGGTTAAGTACTATTTGTCGTGGTCTAATATGTCTTCCAAGTCGCTCCACTGGCTAACATCTCGGCCACAGTAGAAAAATAGACAATATAAGCAACTGGAAGCAATCATGGATCAAATTTTTTATTCATTTCGTGGCAGGTTCTTTTTCCAAGGTACCTAAACGGTCTTTTCATTGGTGGCCCTATAGCAGTGGGCTACGTTTTAAGATTCCATTTTACGTAGTCTTGCCAGGTGAAACAAGTAACTATCATATTTGAGAAGAAACGCTACAATTTTAGAATGCTCAGAAAGTGGACTTACTTTCATTTAATGGCTTTTCCGAATAGAACTTGAACAGGATATTTTTTTTAAATACACCTGACTTAAAAGTCCCCAATATCCTAGAACCTGTGATATAAATAGTAGGTGTTTTCCATCAAATGTTATTCGTTGTCGTAGCTATGTCAAAACACTTGTAAATCGGGCAACAACCGTTTTTCTAGTAAACGTAACGAACGTCCATATTGGCGTAACGTACACACACACACTGCATGTTACAAAATACAGATATATTTTACATGAAAACTGAAAGTGAAGGGGGAAAGAAAGGAAAGGGATTGCTGATGTCAGCTGCGTCACGACATTTATGCGGAACCAGCGGTAACGAGTGAACATGTGTACTCGTCAGCGATTCGAACCCGGGGTCTGCTGCTTACTAAGCACATGTGTCAACCACTTCACCATCCGGGACACAGTGTTATCGCAATTGCACGCCTTACAGCCGACCCGCACTCCTACTGAGATCCACCTGTCCACAATCTTCAGTACGTTCGACCTTCTGCAGGAATTTCAGATTGGTGAGCAGTCAGGAAATAGACATGGACTGCAGATTGGTGGCATTCGATGGCAATGTGGGCCGGCTGTGAGGCGTGCAGAGATAGTCCGCGCAGTTACGATAACACTGTGTCTCGGATGGCGCAGTGGTTAACACACCTGCAGATTCCGCATGGTGTATGTTCTTTCGGACACGTCCGAAAGAACAGACACCATGCTTTCATATAAAAGAGATATTTGATAAATGACGTGAGACATATAACGGAAAAACTAACTTTCGGTATTTTCTCATAGAGAAGAGCAAATTAACTTCAGTGGTTTATCGTCTAGAAGGAATCAGGTACTTCTCACGACAAGCCAGTGTCATTACTTTACCCGTGACGGTTTGAGAAACGCCGCCACGTTTTACGTAAATATCACTGAGAAAAAATCTGCAACAAGCAACACTTTCCGAGTGAATGGTTTTTTCATGGTAATTAGTTTAAGGTCCAGGACCATCGTCACACGACAGCGAGGATTTCTCATACAGTTTGACATTTTCACCTATAATGTAGTAGAATATTCGCATTTTTAATGATTATAGATCCTTTTGCATTTAATACAAAGTCTTCACATTTCTCTAAATTGAGGAGAGATTTCGTTTCCTACCTTTCGCTTCAGAGGTCTTCATCAACGAAATGTGACATGCTGAACCATGAGTTAGAGTAATGACAAGGTGGTGGACGTCAAGTACCAGAGAACAAGATGGTACAGTAACGGACTAATTCTATTGCAAGGGTGTCTGTTATTAGACCGAGTCTTATTCTTAAGCTAAACTGTGATGAAGGGTAGAAATTGAACTTTTAAAAGTAATAGAAATATCCAAAGAAGGTTTCTTTTGCAGTAACGTGTATCAGTTAACTATACCATTACATAAATTCCCTCAATCTGTGGAAAATAACAGAAGCTGGATGAAATTTTGTGGCTACATTTCGTTTCTTAACTCCAGTAGATCGTTCAAGATGTTGCCAGATCTGTTGTGAATGTAAATGTATACTTCTATTTCTTCCAACAAATTCATCTAGACTCCTCCTCCTCCTCCTCTTTTTCTCGTTCTTCTTCTTTTCCTTTTTCTTTTGCTTTCATCCCATATCTACATGGAATCGGCAAAGTTGTTATCTGATTTGGCTTGTTATTAGCAACTGTCTGAGTGTTGTGTTATTCATATGAAAGGGTGTAAACGTTTTATAGGTGTTAGCGTGTCGTGTAAGTGAGGAAGTTGGTACCAGCCAAGTATTCACCTATTCGGGCGTGGGAATCCACCTAAAAAACCATACCAAGGCCGCCCTGAAAACTGGCTGCCGTCGTTAATTAGCCGGGTGAATTCGATCCGGGTCTGGCGCGTCGGCCTGAACCCGGAAACACGAGGCTATCCGGGCGTGTAAATTCATCTGTACTCATATCTCAGTAGAATGCAGTAATTCTAAGTTTTCTTCGGTGCTGTTCTCTGTGTCCCCGTGCTAGGTTATGTGAGAAACAACAGTTACATTTAGCCTGAGTGCATCCTTGTGTTGTGGGTTCGTATGTTGAAACTCCAGGCAATTTGGCTAATTTAAAATTGTGGTCGCACATATCAATGCACTTTACATATGCCGTATTTGGGGTCTGTATCATTCTTTATACTTATTTATATAAACTAATTAGTTTATCATTCATTTTGTTGTTTCTGGATAAACGAATGTGTCTATTTTTAACACGGAACATGTTAGCAATTTAATAAGACACCTTACCAATGAATGGTAGGGAGGTATATATTTTACAAAGTTACGGTGTCGGGGTTGGAGGGAGAAGAGGGGGAGTAATTGTGCTAAGGCATTGTTCGTTGTAGCCGTGGAGTAAGTTTTATTATTGTTTGCTGCTGGAAGCTTCTCTCCTTTCATGAACTGGCAAAGTCATTTATCTGCATTCCTATATTTTTGTTGTTGCAAGACGTGCAAATATTATATGCTTACAAAACCATTCGGCGTACAACTGAATCTCAATGTAGATAAGTGTAATGTGCTGCGAATACATAGAAAGATAGCTCCCTTATCATTTAGCTACAAAATAGCAGGTCAGCAACTGGAAGCAGTTAATTCCATAAATTATCTGGGAGTACGCATTAGGAGTGATTTAAAATGGAATGATCATACAAAGTTGATCGTCGGTAAGGCAGATGCCAGACTGAGATTCATTGGAAGAATCCTAAGGAAATGCAATCCGAAAACAAAGGAAGTAGGTTACAGTACGCTTGTTCGCTCACTGCTTGAATACTGCTCAGCAGTGTGGGATCCGTACCAGATAGGGTTGATAGAAGAGATAGAGAAGATCCAACGGAGAGCAACACGCTTCGTTACAGGATCATTTAGTAATCGCGAAAGCGTTACGGAGATGATAGATAAACTCCAGTGGACGACTCTGCAGGAGAGACGCTCAGTAGCTCGGTACGGGCTTTTGTTAAAGTTTCGAGAACATACCTTCACCGAGGAGTCAAGCAGTATATTGCTCCCTCCTACGTATATCTCGCGAAGAGGCCATGAGGATAACATCAGAGAGATTAGAGCCCACACAGAAGCATACCGACAATCCTTCTTTCCACGAACAATACGAGACTGGAACAGAAGGAAGAACCAATAGAGGTACTCAAGGTACCCTCCGCCACACACCGTCAGGTGGCTTGCGGAGTATGGATGTAGATGTAGATGTAGATGTAGATTTGAATTTTTCGTGTGGGCGTATATGTAAAGTAAAATTAATTGTAAAATCCAATTTGTGTCTTTTCATCTTTCATGTAGTCAAAAAGACGAGTAAACTAAACATTTCATTATGCTGTTGCTGTCGTTTGATGGAAATATTCTCGAAGTCCTCCATTCGTTCTGTTTATAGTGCCACACGAAGCATGGACAAGGACTGGGAAGGAATTCGGCGGTTGTCTTTTGAAAAGAATCCTCTTCGCATTGACTAGTGTGTTGCAGGGAAACCGCGGAAAGCATCAACCTCAACGCCAAGATGTAGATTGAAACCACGCTAATCTAGAGTGAGTTTCGTGCACCTTAAGCACTGCTTCAGCTTTCTCGGTTTGGTGGGATTTCAGTAACTGTCGCTGACCGAGCGCTGTGGTGCAGATGTTGTCAGGACACTGCCCTCGCCTGCTGGAGAACGAAGGTTCAAATCTCCGTCCAGTCATCCAGGTTTAGGTATTTCTGTGGTTTCCCTAAAATGTTCAAGGCAAAAGCCAAGATGAGTCCTTCCTTAATCCGAGCGTGTGCTCCGTTTCTAATGAAGAGTTGTTAAACCACTTTTCCTTCCTTCCTTTTGACGGCTAGTGACTTTTAGAGAAGAATTTTTCCACGTGATAAAGTCAGATGAGGCTTGTCAGACAACAGATAATAGCGAGTGTGTCACACGTGCTCACAGAATTTTATTTAAACTCCTGACCATCAACTGAATATTACTTCGTTAGTAATACAGCGAGAGAAGACTGTGACCGTTATGTGAACGTAAAGGAGCCACGGTTTCATAGTAGCGGATGGCAGTGGCGGTTGGTATATAGCCTCCGCTTTGAAGAGTTTGTGAGCAGAGAGAAAGGGAAGAGGGTGGAGCAAGATCTTGAAGAGGGGAGCACCCAAAAAATGAAACGCTACGGAGAAGATTGCGAGTGCTCATCCCCTATTGTTCGCCCCGATGAAAAGACAAAAGATAAGTAATCTCGAAACGAAACACGCTGCGCTTGCGGTATTAAAGCTGTAATTCAGTTGCCTTTGTTTAATGAAATGGAACAGAGGTTGGAAAGTAGTGTAATTTTTAAAAGAGCTGGCTCGAAACCGTATGTTTCCGGTGACTTGGAAACATTCCAAATTTTGCTTGGGAACTCTACATCAGGGATACAAATCGCGTTGGCCGCCACAGCCTCCGCCACAGGGCGTGTTCCCCAAGTGCGTTTCTCTATCGTCAGGAGACAAATGTAGACCATGTTTCAGAAGCAGCTTTTCGTTCGAAAACTGCTGCGCAATTTTTCTTCTAAAGGTTCATTTTTCTGTTTTGTAAGCTGAAGGCAGCCTAAAATTTATAACATCGGGCTCATTATGACTTAACTGGTTTTACAGTTTCATAATTTAGTACTGTGCTGCCTTTTAATGTACTGTTGGTAGATAATGAAATGTTCGTAATTTATTCACTGGGTCAATTATCAGTAACTAATGTAATATACGATAAACGTGGTGTTTTTTTCGGCTCTGAAGCGCCATGACCATCCCTAGTTAACTTTGCTGTAAAGCGAGTTAAATTAATCTGAGAGGGCTCCTTCGGAAGAGTGCAAAATCTCATGCTGGTGCTCTTCCAGTATTTGCAATAAGAAGATGAAGATATGGTTCCCATAGTCTACACGGGAATAGGAGCGGTAAGGAAAAGTCGGCAAGTCTCTTAGCAGAAATAATGTGAAGGTCCATCAGTACAGGAAGGAAAATCTTTGAGGTGATTGGCGTCAGATGACATTACCGGCGTTGACTCAAATTCAGAAATCAGACAGACAGTATTAAAGTAAATTAATGGATAGTGACTCTCAGTTCATCGCAGAACAGTAGAGGAGAATGTGAAATGAGCTTGCTTCATCACAATAGTAGTGGGCAAATAACATAGTAATGAGGCGTTAATTTGTTTGCAAGATCTTAGTAGAAATTGATGTCGCTTTTCTGCCTGAACACCATGTGACCACTACATTAGAAGATGTTAATGTAACTGCTTCTAAATTATCTGTAATTTCAGGTAGAAACAATACGGATAAACGAAAAGTTGTCATATTTATAAAAAAAGGAATATAAAAACAAAAACGTAGAAATAAGTAATTTCTGTATAGATCAGGGTATAGAAGCTTGTGAGTGAGTATTGAGAAGTGTAATATTCGTGATTTTCACAGTATATTGATATGCACTGCATAATTGGGGAATTTTCATGAAAAAGTTTGATGAATTTTTGCTCTCTGTTAGACTGAAGTAAGGGATTATTAATTTGTGGCGACTTTAATGTAAATTTCTTTAATGAATCTGGCAGTAAAAGTGATCTAGAGATGCTGTTAACCACATAAATATGTGTTATAAATTTCCCTCAAGACAACACTGTCTGTATAGATAATGTATCTACTGACCAAGCTCATATAGATAATGTATCCACTGAAAAAGCAGAAGCTAAAAACGCACATGCTTGTTTGGTGATAAGCATATTGGCAGATCATGATGCACAGTTAGTCACATTATATAGTCTAGCTCCATGTATGAACAGTTCAGAAATACTCAAGGAAAACAATAAGGTTGATTAATGACAAAACAACTGAAGATTTAATGAAAACTTGAAAACATTGACTTAGGTGCCGTTTACAATGAGCCTAATACTAGCTCTAAATTAAAACTGTTTCTTATTGAGTTTGTATCCGTTTTTGAAAGTAGCTTTCCTAGACAGATAATTAAATGCAAAACTGAGATATTATTAGAGAAACCTTGGGGATCAGAGTATCAGATTATCTCCACAACGAAAAAGGGACATGTACAAAATGAACAGAAGAAATTATCGTGAAATACCTGTACATTATAAACAATATTACAGCAAATTAAGAGATGTTGTTAAAAATACAAGAGTGTGTACATGTTACCTGAAGACTGATAGATCTGACAATAAAATCAAATCAGTATGGAATATAGTTAAAAAAAGAGACAGCAAAGAAGCCATAGAAGGTAACATTACGGTTCTTAAACAAGTGGGAACACTTTTAAAGACGTATCATATACAGAAGATATTTTTAATAGTCTCTTTTTAAAGGAGATGATAAAATTGCTGCAAATATTTTACAAGGGAATGCTCAACAGTGCACCAAAGGATCGATATAGAGGATATTTAATGAAATAAAAATTAGTTTCACACCACTGTCTGAAAAGGAAGAGCATCATGTCTCTAAAAGTTAAAGGTTCATGTGGTGTGCATGATGCTATGAAGTTGTGTCTCTGTAATGTATATTGTTCTTAGACGTTTAAGGAATCAGTCATTAATTCGTGTTATTTTCCCAGACATTTCAAAATGGTCACTCTGCTCAGATAGCTACTTATACATTTACTAAACATACAATAAAATATTTAAACAGCAAAAATCATTACTTGGAATTTTTTTGGACTTGAGTGTGTTAATTGCAGTATTCTATTAGAGAAATGAAATTCTTACAACATACAGAGATCAGCACATAACGACTTTGGTTCTTATTTAAGAAACAGAATACAAGACTTTACCCTAGATTGTTTTGGTAGCGCGTAGAGAGACGCCATGTCGCCTCTAGGGGGAAAAATTACAATGAGAGTGCCACAAGGTTAGATCAATGGCCAATTTTTATTCCTCCATTATGTTACAGATCTACCATTTTATTTGAATCAGGAGATAGAATTAGTCTAGTCTGCAGATGACACAAGCATTGTTCTATAGCCAAGCAAAGAATCCTCAACAGGAAAAAAAAACAGTAAATAATGTTTTTGTGAAACTCTACAGTGTAATATTCTGGGATGACTCCTCTCTTAGAAGAAAAATATTCATTGCAATTATTTGTTGAGTTCACATACTTGTTTCTTGCAGCCGTCTCTTTAGCCAGCCAGGTACATCACCACAGACTTATAATGCGTTTATTCACTTATGAAATTTGATATCAACAATCTGTCTAGGAATGAGACTGACATAACATATTGATAAGAATAACACTAAAAGAAAAATGATCTGTATTACCCTTTAATGAATGTAGCTTTGGCAGAGAATGGGTTAAATGGGCAGCTGTAACATTCTCTGACAGTTTACCGATGGAAATAATAGTCTGGCAAACAGAATAAGTGTTTTCAAATGTAGATTAGAAAAGTTTATCTTTAACAACGCCTTCTATAACATAGACGATTTCTTGAATAGAAATAATTAGCAACTGTTACAGTAAAAAAACTCAATAGTCAGCATGCAATCATTTGAATTTAATACTCTCCTTTTTTTTTTTTTTAAATCCGAGTTCGGTGTTTACTCAGTTGACAAGTTTCACATCATAACGTTCAACGCGAAAATGATCTATGTAACACCTAACTATCAAACTATCTACAGCAACAAAACATGCAACTCATCTCGCTCAAATGTAATAATGTCGCCTCACCACCGTAAATAACCAATCAGGTAACTAGTCACATTAAAGTCTGATCAAATTTTTCAAAAGGTCTGGTGTCTTCTTCCGAAATTTGTGAGCTGGATCGCAGTTGTGTTTGAGCTAATGTTCTCGTTTATTGTTACATGGTAGTAACACCTATTAAGCGTGACTTGAATTTTCATTATAAGCCGGAAACCCAACGATCCGTAGTAAAAAAACTTTTTTCTCAATCAAATTAAGACGCGGCTTCATTCTTGTCAGAATACGGTTAGTAGCGCATCTGGCGCTATTAAGAACGGAATGTGGTAAACCCTTACATAATGCTCTGTGTCGCTCACAGTCTTTCCGTGTTTTCAGAAGTTAAGGGGTTTGCTTAACGTGGAAGCAGTCCCAATTTGTATCCTCGTCCGAGTGATTAATTACTGGGAAATTTCATTTGCAGTGACTGCCAGCGAATCAGTCGTTCAGATTTACACGTGTCCTTCGGTATTACCGCTGGCTGGCCATTAAAGTAACGTCTACATATTCCCATAACCGAAAATGAGATTATACCACCGTCTTATACATTTTCGAATGGGTAATTGCCATTCCACAGGCGACCGAAGCACAGAGTAATAATGACTTCGCAACTATGTTTTTCAAATAATCATGCGTGCTGGACTACTTACCAAACTTATCGTCATGTTTTTCTTGTGGTGGACTTCATTCCGAAGACTGTTTTGATGCAGTTGTCCATTCCAGTACATACTGTGGAAGCCTCTACATATCTGCACAACTGCTGTAGCCGACATCCATTTGAACCATTTTTCTGTATTTGTGCTTTGGGCACTCTCTACAATATTTCCACCCTATGGCTCCCTTCATTACCAAACTGATCCCTTGATTCTTCAGTATATGTGGCAACAGCCGACCCTATCTTCTAGTCAGGCTGAACGACAAACACACCGTCTGAAAAGACATTTCAGAGGTTTGCAGTTCACTCAAGATTTATTGTTCCAACAGTACTTATGAATTACATGAAATGATTACATTTACACATCAATAGCACAAGAGACCGTGATGTATCAGGCATCGACCAATAGTGAAACATCCATGTTAGTACTCGGTGTAGGCTCCACAAGTGGCAATGCAGTCACTGGTTCTGGCATCAAATCTGTCGTACATATGGCGAATACTGCCCTCGGATACGTTATGTCATGCCTGCTCGACCTGTTCACGTAGTTCTGTAAGAGTTTTTGGTTGACGAGTTGCACGAGTCACTTCCGGTCCCTTCAGATCCCACACGTTCTCGACTGGGGACAAATCCGGAAATCGTGCTGGCCAGTGAAGTTGTTTCACGCTTTCAGTGCACATCGAGTTTCACGGGCAATGTAGGGCCGAGCGTTATCCTAATGGAAAAACACATCATCTTCCTGTTGCATAAACGGCAAAATGACGGGTCTAACAACATTCTGGGAGTACCAAACGCTGGTTAGTGTCCCATCCAGAAGCACCATGCGTGAATGGAATTTGCACCTTATCGCATCTCAGACCATAAGCCCGGGTTGGGGCCATTGTGTCTTGGACGAACGCATTCTACGTGAGAGCGCTCATCAAGTGTAGTTCGTATGCGCAAACGACCATCACTTGCGTGCAGGCAGACTCTGCTTCTGTCGTTGAATACCAAAGTGTGTCACTCCATCTTCTAATTAGCCTCTGGCAGCATCAGTCGAGACGTGCACGTTGATGCTGTGATGTGAGTGGAAGACGGGCAAGAGGTGTGCGTGCCCGTAGTCTCACAGTTCACACGGTTCACGACAGCTCGTGTTGACAAGTCTTGGCTCACAACTCCACATATGTGTGCTATGGTAGCTGTAGGATCTGTCACTGCTGCGCTTATAATACGACGATGCTGCCTGGTCATCCAGAACCCCATCCACATGTGTGAGAATATTCACTTAATCACTGACACCAACATCGTTCCTTAACTGACGCAGTACGTCGAACTTGCGTGGCAGTTCTCCGAAGGGACCGTCCCGTCACTCGGGAGGTAACAGTTTGACCCCTTTCACACTTGCTCAGTTGGCTGTAGGAAGCACCAAGCATGGTTGCCTGCTTGCTTCACACGTTTATACCATACTTCTGGCTGTGAGCATGCCCTATTAAATGGTACTCACAGATGGCGCTGTGATAGCCATGCAGCTACCCTAAGCGTCGGCAGTCGACTTTGAAAGCATTATGACCACATCTACTCTTACCCCCCCCCCCCCCCTCACCCTGTGGCACATGCCGTCATCGGATCGAAATCGATGTCGCCTACCCGGTGAACTAATTTGTTTCTGCCCATGTATCCTTTCTCCCCAGTTAGTGTCACTATTTCCTCATTAGTCATTCGATCCACTTATCCGATCTTAAACATTCTGCAGCATCCACTTTCAAGACCTTCTATGTGACACTTGGTAGGTGGTAGATTTAAATCGGCCGCGGTCCGGTAGTATACGTCGGACCCGCGTGTCGCCACTGTCAGTAATTGCAGACCGAGCGCCGCCACACGGCAGGTCTAGAGAGACGTCCTGGCACTCGCCCCAGTTGTACAGCCGACGTTGCTAGGAACGGTTCACTGAGAATTACGCTCTCATTTGCCGAGACAATAGTTATCATAGCCTTCAGCTAAGTCAATTGCTACGACCTAGCAAGGCGCCATTTATTCTTTGCTATGTATCTAATGAAGCATGTACAGTAACAAGACCAATGTTCACCAAATGTGGATTAAAGTTAAGTATTCCAGAAGCTACGTACTTTTCTTTATAGCATTCATTAAGTATCCTGTTTCAGACCTCACGCCATCCTGTGTGAGCTTATAGCATGCATTTCGGCTTCCTCAAACAACACGGTGTTGGCACTTCTGCCGACACTTCATTCTATTCCCCACTTACTGTCCACGTTTCAATCCCATAAAAGGCTTAAGTCAAGACAAGTACCTTCAGAACAGCCCGCTCGGTTAGCCGTGTGGTCTAACTCAATGCATTCCGGGCGGGAAGGCGTGCCAGTCCCCGGCACGAATCCGTCCGGCGCATTAGTGTCGAGGCCCCGTGTGTCGGCCAGTCTGTGGATGGTCTTTAAGGTGGTTTTCCATCTGCCTCAGCGAATAAGGGCTGGTTCCCGGTATTCCGCCTCAGTTACACTATGTCGGCGATTGTTGCGCAAACACTGTCCCCACCATGCAAACATGTGGTTACTCTCGTCTGGTGTGACACGTTCCCAGGGGGGGGGAAGGGGGGGGGAAGGAGGGGTTCATTGGGGGCCGGTGGGGGGAAGGGGGAGGGAAGGTGGGGTTCATTGGGGGCCGAACCCCACAATAACTCTGTAACCCTGGGTCTGGCGGCAGTGGGTGAGTCGACTGCTGAAGCCTGTTGGTGGGGGGGATTACGGCAGGGACAACGCCACTCCGTCGTTTCTAGGTCCCGAGTCCCATACATACAATACAATACACCACAACACAATACCTTCAGAACAGATTTCCTAGCAAAATTTCTCTATTCTTTTGATAAACGCTTCTCTTTCTATTGCCGGTCTAGATTTTACCTCCTCTCTACTACAGCCACAATCAGTTATTTAGCTGAACAAATAGCAATACTGATCTAATACTTTTAATGACTCGTTTTGTAACCTAATTCTTTCAGTATCGGCTGATCTAATACGACTACGCCACCATAGTCTATCAAAACACGAAAAGCAGTGGATGAAGAAGCAATTTTCTTCAATTAAATCTATTGTATATTCACTCAGAACTTTTGTTCTGTTTCCTTTCCTTCTAGATACATTGATCAGCCAGAAGATGATGATCTCCGAACTATTATCGATATAAACCCGTCCAGGCAATAGCAGCGGCACCTGGCAAGGAATGAGTGGTAGTCAGACAAATGCACGGCGCATGTACAACAAGTGAGCGTGCTGCCCTTGGGTAGAATGAGGAATGCACGTGATCTATCTGTGTTTCACCGGGTGCAGATTGTGATGGCCCGGAGTCTCGACACGAGCATTTCGGAAACTCCGTGACTTGTCGACTGTTCGAAGAGTGCTGTGGCGTGTGTCTTCAACACTTGGCGCAACCAACGTCCAGACGTTGTTAGTTTGGGGCGGCCACCTTTCATTACTGATGTCGGACGTCGTAGGCTGGGCAGAGTGGTAAAACAGGACAGGCGGCGAACTGTGGTGGAACTGTCATCAGATGTTAAGTCTGAGCAGAGCGCAAGTGTGTCTGAACCCAAAGCGCACCGTACACTCCAAACGATTGGCAACGACCCACGCGTGTGGTAACGTCAACACCACCACATCGGCAACTCCAACTGAAATGAGCATGTGACCATCGGCACTGGACGTTGGCGCAGTGTCAGAGCGTCGCACGATCTGATGAATCCCAATACCTTCTTCATCATACCGATGGGAGGGGGCGAATCCGTCGTCTTCCAGAAAACCAGCTCCTTGACAGCTGTACTGCGGAACGGAGACAAACTGGCGGCGGCACCATTATGCTCTACGGATCATCCACATACTCGTCCGCTGGTGGAGTGGAGCTCGTGAAAGAGGCAGTGACGGCCAAGGAGTATCGTACACTGGTTGCAGACTACGTACACCCCGCCATGACGATCATGTTTCCGACGACAGTGGTATTTTCAGTAAGGTAAAATTCTGTGTGATTGGAGGAACACAGTCGAGAGTTCAAAATGATGTGCTGGTCCCGCAAACTCGCCAAATCTGAACCCAATCGAATACATCTGTGATGTGATCGATCGTGGCGTCATAGCTCTTCACCCGCCTCCACGAAATGTACGGGAATTAAGTGACTTCTGTGTGCAGATGTTGTGCCAGTTCCCTCCAGCAACCTATCGAAGTCTCATTGCTTCCATGCCACGACGCCTCGTCGATGTTATCCGTACGAAACGCGGACATACCGGGTGTTTCTGGATGATCGGTATAGGGTGCCTCCCCTCAGAGCCGTCTGGCGCATTTTCTCGGTATGTCAGAAGATACCTGCAGTTTCTTTCTACGTTATGTAGCTGGAGTCAGTGCAAACAAATAGTGCTCATCAAGTGTCTCATGCGACGCCCAGTAACGCCGGAGACGTTGGTTTGTTTCCCCCTTGCAAACAAAATAATTTTCAAAGTGAGATTCGATAGATCGACTCAGATTCGTCTTGTATGATAATCGTTTTATCGATATGTCTTAACGGTGACAGTAAGATCGATAATAATCATTACTCCAGCAGCTTCAGCACAGACCTGGTCCGTGCTGACTGCTACCGCCAAGCATGTAGCGCCGGCAGGTGTGGCCGAGCGGTTCTAAGCGCTACAGTCTGGAACAGCGCGACTGCTGCGGTCGCAGGTTTGTATCCTGCCTCGGGCATGGATGTGTATGTTGTCCTTAGGTTAATTACGTTTAAGTAGTTCTAAGTTCTAGGGGACTGATGACCTCAAAAGTTAAGTCCCATAGTGCTCAGAGCCATTTGAACCAAGCATGTAGCGCTCTGTTTGTTCTTTGTGTTTTCCTGTTCCTGTTAGCAAATACCGGTAAAACGATTATGGGACTAGACTAACTTTGGAGTTCACATAAAATACCGATTTAAAAATAATTTAGTTTTTAATAGAAAACAAACCGACTCTTCTTGTTGCTCTGCTTCTTGTTGACCCTGGGTGTCGGATGGCGGACGCGAGCAGCAGTACTCGTTTGGGCTGACTTCAGCTGCACAACGGCGAAAGGAAATTGTAGATATTTGCCGGAACACCAGAGGAAGCGCGCCTGACGGCTCTTAGGAGAGGCACGCGGTGTGTACACAGTGGTGGCAAAATTCATGTGACAGCGATATACACATATACAGAGAACTGCAGTATCGCGTTCACAGGGTATAAAGCACCAGTGGTTTGGCGGAGATGTCATTTGTACTCAGGTGGTCCCTGTCAAAAAGTGCCCGACGTGATTATGCTCGCTCGACTTGAACAAACAGATTTAAAACGCGGAATGGTTGCTGGAGCTAGAAGCGTTGGAAATTCCATTTCGGAAATCGTTAAGGAATTCAATATTCCGAGATCCACAGTATTAAGAGTGCGCCGAGAGTAAAAAATCCCACAACGGACAATGCAGTGGCCGACGGCCTTCACTTAACGACTGAAAGCAGCGGCGTTAGCGTACGGTTGTCAGTGGAGTAGCACTGCATGAGAAGATCGCAGAAATCAGTGTTGGACGTAAGACGAACGTATCCGTTAGTACAGCGCGGTAAAATTCGGCGTTAATGGGCTGTGGCAGCGGACGATCGGAGAGAGTGCCTTTACTAACAGCACGAAATCGCCTGTAGAGCCTCTCCTGAGCTCCTGACCATATCGTTTGGTCGTTAGACGACTGGAAAACCATCACCTTATCAGGTGAGTCCCGACTGCAGTCGTTAAGAGCTGACGGTGGGTTCGAGTGTGGCTCAGACCCCACGAAGGCATAGACCCTAGTTGGAAGGCACTTTGCAAGCTGGTGGTGGCTCCATAATGTTGTGGGCTGTGTTTACATGGAATGGACTGGGTCCTCGGCTCCAACTGAATCGATCATTGACTGGAAATTGTTATATTCGGCTAATTGGACCCCATTTTTAGCCACTGATAGACCTCATGTTGCCAAACAACGATGGAATTTTTGTGGATGACAATGCGCCATGTCAACGGACCACAACTGTTCGCGATTCGTTTGAAGAACGTTCTGGACAATTCGAGCGGCTGCTTCGGCCACCCAGATTGCCCATCGTACGACACAATATAGAAATCACTTCGTGTTCAAAACCCTTCATTGGCAACACTTTCGCAGCTATGGACGACTGCAGACGCGACGTGCCTCAGTATTTCTGCGGTGTACTCCCAGCGGCTGGTGGAGTCCATGCCACGTCAAGCAGTTGTTACATGCCGGGAAAATGGTTCAAATGGCTCTGAGCACTATGGGACTTAACATCTGTGGTCATCAGTCCCCTAGAACTTAGAACTACTTAAACCTAACTAACCTAAGGACATCACACACATCCATGCCCGAGGCAGGATTCGAACCTGCGACCGTAGCGGTCACGCGGTTCCAGACTGAAGCGCCTAGATCCGCACGGCCACACCGGCCGGCATGCCGGGAAAATGGAGGTCCGACACGTTATTAGGAGGTATCCCATGACTTCTGTCGCGTCGGTGTACACAGCAAATAAATTTATACTCAAGGCAACCATAGCTGAGAAAATACATCTCGGGGAAGGGAAATCGGAAACGGCTCGATCTAACCTTCTTCATTTGGAACCACAGCTGGTTTCTTAGCTTAAATCCGTATCTGCAGGTGGGGTAACTGAATTAAAAAAGGGGAATATCTACACTCCTGGAAATGGAAAAAAGAACACATTGACACCGGTGTGTCAGACCCACCATACTTGCTCCGGACACTGCGAGAGGGCTGTACAAGCAATGATCACACGCACGGCACAGCGGACACACCAGGAACCGCGGTGTTGGCCGTCGAATGGCGCTAGCTGCGCAGCATTTGTGCACCGCCGCCGTCAGTGTCAGCCAGTTTGCCGTGGCATACGGAGCTCCATCGCAGTCTTTAACACTGGCAGCATGCCGCGACAGCGTGGACGTGAACCGTATGTGCAGTTGACGGACTTTGAGCGAGGGCGTATAGTGGGAATGCGGGAGGCCGGGTGGACGAACCGCCGAATTGCTCAACACGTGGGGCGTGAGGTCTCCACAGTACATCGACGTTGTCGCCAGTGGTCGGCGGAAGGTGCACGTGCCCGTCGACCTGGGACCGGACCGCAGCGACGCACGGATGCACGCCAAGACGCAAGGATTCTACGCAGTGCCGTAGGGGACCGCACCGCCACTTCCCAGCAAATTAGGGACACTGTTGCTCCTGGGGCATCGGCGAGGACCATTCGCAACCGTCTCCATGAAGCTGGGCTACGGTCCCGCACACCGTTAGGCCGTCTTCCGCTCACGCCCCAACATCGTGCAGCCCGCCTCCAGTGGTGTCGCGACAGGCGTGAATGGAGGGACGAATGGAGACGTGTCGTCTTCAGCGATGAGAGTCGCTTCTGCCTTGGTGCCAATGATGGTCGTATGCGTGTTTGGCGCCGTGCAGGTGAGCGCCACAATCAGGACTGCATACGACCGAGGCACACAGGGCCAACACCCAGCATCATGGTGTGGGGAGCGATCTCCTACACTGGCCGTACACCACTGGTGATCGTCGAGGGGACACTGAATAGTGCACGGTACATCCAAACCGTCATCGAACCCATCGTTCTACTATTCCTAGACCGGCAAGGGAACTTGCTGTTCCAACAGGACAATGCACGTCCGCATGTATCCCGTGCCACCCAACGTGCTCTAGAAGGTGTAAGTCAACTACCCTGGCCAGCAAGATCTCCGGATCTGTCCCCCATTGAGCATGTTTGGGACTGGATGAAGCGTCGTCTCACGCGGTCTGCACGTCCAGCACGAACGCTGGTCCAACTGAGGCGCCAGGTGGAAATGGCATGGCAAGCCGTTCCACAGGACTACATCCAGCATCTCTACGATCGTCTCCATGGGAGAATAGCAGCCTGCATTGCTGCGAAAGGTGGATATACACTGTAGTAGTGCCGACATTGTGCATGCTCTGTTGCCTGTGTCTATGTGCCTGTGGTTCTGTCAGTGTGATCATGTGACGTATCTGACCCCAGGAATGTGTCAATAAAGTTTCCCCTTCCTGGTACAATGAATTCACGGTGTTCTTATTTCAATTTCCAGGAGTGTATTTAAAAAATTGCATGTTACCCCAGGCCCAGATCATGGCAATAAGAAATAAATACCTACTTAAATTACGTCATATGAGACGGAAAAACGGGTATGAATGGAAGACCTAACGTTCACTGTCCTATTAATAGTAATAAGACGTAAAGCGAGCGTAAGGTGAAATTGTAAACTGGGTGAATGGTGCCCTGTTCATGCCTCCAAAACAGACCTACAACCAAAAAACCAAATCAGGCTGAAACAGAAAACTACGGACTGAACCTTCAAATATCACAGCCTTTGTGTTGACGAAACTTACCAAAATTTAACCTATTTATAGTTTGACAGTACGCTCACTTGGCGTATTACTATCAATTCGACAGCGAATGATGGGTCCTCTATCCATACCCACAGTTGGGATTCATATGACATAACTCATGTACTTAATTATTTTTGCTGTTATTTCGAATTTGGTAACAGGCAAGTTTTTATGAGTGTATGAAAGAAACATTCTACGATTTCTTGCCGCGTCAGATCAGGGCAAAACCTATTGTCTCACACTTAAAACCTCTGCTCTAACAGATCAAACATATTCATTACCTTTAGATGTAATAACCACTGAGGCGCCAGTCATGTCCAGTAGACCAAATAGGTTTAGAAGATAAGAATACAATGCCTAGTAGGAATCCTTGGATAACGTAAAAGATAATGAATTTCGCTGATGAAAGGAGAAAACTGAAAAATGCAGCAAATGAAGCAGGCGAAAGGGAATACGAACGTCTAAAAATGATATTTCAAGAAGTGCAAAATTGCTAAGCAGAAATGGCTAGAGGACAAATGTTACGATTTAGAAGCATATTTCACGAAGGGAAAGATAGATATTGCTTACAGGAAGATTAAAGAGGCCTTTGGGGACAAGAGAGTCAGCTGTATGAATATGAAGAACGCAGATGGTAAACCTGTCCTAAGCAAAGAAGGGAAAGCTGAAAGGTACAAGGAGTATATAGAGGGCCTACATAAGGGAGATATACTTGAAAGCAATATTATAGAAAGGAAAATGGGCGTAGATGAAGATGAGATGGGAGTTATGATACTACGAGAAGAACATGACAAAGCCCTGAAACATCTAAGTCGAAAAAATGCCCTGTTAGTAGAAGGCTTTCTGTCAGTACCACTGATAGCCTTCGGAGAGCCAGCCATGACATGACCCTTCCTTCTCATGTGCAGGATGTATATGACGGGCGAAATACCCTCGGACTTCAAGAATAATGTGGTAATTTCAATTTCAAAGAAAGCAGTTGCTGACAGGAGTGAAAATTACCAAAATATCAGTTTAATAAGTCCTGGTGCCAAAGTAGTAACACAAATTCTTTATAGATGAACGGAGAAATTGTTAGAAGCAGACCTCGGGGAAGATCAGTTTGGATTCCGAAGGAATGCAGGAACGCGCGAGGCAATACCGACCCTACAACTTACCTTAGAAGATAGATTAAAGAAAGGCAAACCTACATTTATAGCATCTGTAGACTGAGAGAAAGCTTTATACCATGTAGAATGTAATCCTCAACTTGAAATTCTAAAGAGAGTAGTGGTAAAATAAAGGATGCGAAAAGCTATTTACAACTTGTACCGAAACCAGACGGCATTAATAAGAGGCGAGTGGCATGAAAGGGAAACAGTGGTTGAGAAAGGAGTGAGGCGGGGTTGTAACCTATCCCCGATGTTATTGAATCTGTGCACTGAACAAGCGGTAAACGAAACCAAGGGAAAATTTCGAGTAGGATTCGATTGGATTGGATTGTTTTGGAGAAGAGACCAAACAGCGAGGTCATGAGTCTCATCGGATTAGGGAAGGACGGAAAAGGAAGTCAGCTGTGCCCTTTCAAAGGAACCATACGGGCATTTGCCTGGAGCGATTTAGGGAAATCACGGACAACCTAAATCAGGGTGGCCGGACACGGGATTGAGCCGATGTCCTCCCGAATGCGAGTCCAGTGTGCTAACCACTGTGCTATCTCGCTCGATTCGAGTAGGAATTAAAATTCGGGAAGAAGACATAGAAAGTTTGAGGTTTGCTGTTGACATTGTAATTATGTCAGATACATCGAAGGACTTGTAAGAGCAGCTTAACAGAATAGACAGAGCCTTGGAAGGAGGATATAAGATGAACATCAACAAAAGCAAAACAAGTTTATTGAATTGACTACAGGCCGATCAGCATACTTCCTGCAATATCTAAAGCCCTAGAACACATCGTCCATGAACAGCTGACGGATTACCTCAAAACTCATAACATCCACGACAAATATCAGTCAGGCTTTCGAAAGCACCATAGTACAGCAACTGCATTAATCAAAGTAACTGATGACATTAAACATGCTATGGACAGACGTGAAGCTACCATCCTAACACTGCTTGACTTTAGCAAGGCTTTTGATACTGTTGACTTTGATATATTACTAATTAAAATGAAGCAGCTGAATTTCTCAAACAGCGCAATACACTGGTTCGACAGCTACCTCAAAAACAGAAGTCAACAAGTCATTTGTGGGTCGGAAAAGTCATCATGGAAAAACGTGCGCTCTGGAGTTCCCCAAGGCTCCGTCCTTGGTCCATTACTCTTCTCACTGTACATTAATGATATTTCTTCAGTGATTCACTCCTGCAACTACCATCTATATGCCGACGACATCCAACTGTACATAAGTGCAAGCCCCAAGAACATTGCTGACGCAGTAGCGAGTATGAACGCAGATCTTTGCTCTGTTTCTCGATGGGCACAGAACCTAGGTCTGAAACTAAACCCCAAGAAATCCCAGGTCATACTTATATCTCATCCAAAGTTAATCAGTCGGTACTTTCGCGAAACAGTCCCTCAAATACTCCTCAATGGTACCCAACTACCATACCAAAAAACAGTAAAAGACCTTGGAATAATCTTGGATGAACACCTAAACTGGGAAGAACAAACAGTCACAGCTTGCCGGAAATCGCTCTCCTCCCTACATGCAATTCAAAAATTTAGAAAAATATTTCCAACCCATGTTAAACAAAAATTAGTCCAAACACTAGTCTTGCCTAATCTTTACTACTGTGATGTAGTTCAACATGGCACAAATAATGAAAATTCGAGATGCCTCGAGCTAGTGATGAATGCTTGTGTTAGATACGTATGCAACATACGGTTGTATGATCATATCAGTCCTTCATACTCCCAGCTAGGTTGGATACGCCCACATAAGGCACGCGATCTCCACACGATGTGCTTACTTCATCGATTTCTTAGCCACTGGTGCCCCCAATACTTATCTTCTCACATTAAACACCTATCATCATTCCACAACCGCAATACCAGATCGGATACGTCTAGCATCTTGGCTGTACCTTTACATAACACAAAATCTTTCTCCGTGTCATTCTCCATCTCAGCCATACGACTGTGGAACGCGCTCCCCTGTGATCTGCGTCTTATCCAAAACCACTCAACATTCAAGAGGGAACTTAAGACTTACATATTAGGGACGGTATAGCCACCATTGTTGTGCCCCCCCTCATCTTTTTCTTTCTCCTCTCCATCATAGCTTCGAATTTTACCATTCTATTTCTCTTCCTCTAACCTATCTACCTCTTCTATATCTCTTTCACCCCATTCCATCGTCTTATGTCTCTGCTTGATGAGAATAACTCACAAGCTGCAAGAATATAACGAGAAAATTCCCAACTAGCAATAGGACTAACACTCATAAAAGAAAAATATGTTTACTTTCATATACATAGTCATTATTATTATTATTATTATTATCATTATTATTATTATTTTTATTATTCTTGATTGTTATAATTATTTTTTGATTGTTATAATTATCATTGTACTACTTTTATAATCTCTATTTTTTTCTTTAACATTAATACTGTATAACATGTTATATGTCCTAATTTTCTGTAGACACTGAAATTTGTTGAATCTGAGTATGCCTGGTTAGGTGTAAGAGAGGGCCTGAAGGCCCTAATCTTGCCAGGTAAAATAAATGCATAAATAAAAATAAATAAATAAATAAATAAATAAATAATTAAATCAGATAATGCTAAAGGAATTACATTAGGAAACGAGACACTTAGAGTATCAAATGAGCTTTGCTATTTGGGCAGGAAAATAACTAATGATGGTTGAAGTGGAGAGGATGTAAAATGTAGACCGACAATAGTAAGAAAAATGTTTCTGGAGAACACAAATTTGCTAACATCGAATACAGATTTAAGTATGAATCAATCTATTCTTAAGATAGTTGTCTGGCGTGTAGCCATGTACGGAATTCGAGCATGGACGACAAACAGTTCAGACTAAAGGAGAATAGAAGCATGTGAACTGTGGTACTAGAGAATAATGTTGAAGATCAGGTGGATGTATCGTGTACCTAACGAGGAAGTACTGAATAAAATTGGGTAATTTGTGCCATATCTTGACTAACAGAAGAAATCGGTTGATAGGATACATTCTGAGACATCAAGGGGCCTCCAGTTCAGTACTGTAGCGAAGTGTGGGGAATAAAAATCGCAAGCGGAGTCAAGAGATGAATACAGTAAGCAGATTCAGAGGAATGTAGGTTGAATGTGATACTGAGAGTGGAAGAGGTTTACACAAGAGCAGCAAAAATAGCCACATCAAGCTAGTCTTCAGACTGAAGACTAAAACAACAGTGTGTGTGTGTGTGTGTGTGTGTGTGTGTGTGTGTGTGTGTTTGTGGTACAGGGAGAGAGAGCTTTGTGTCTGTGTCTGTTACGGAATAAAGTTGACGACATTGACGATGTTTATCTGGGTATAACTACTTATTCCCTTGATGAAAGGACCAGTCTGGTGAGTGTGTGTCCTGTACAAACAAAGAGCGTCGCTGTGAAACACGCAGCGACTGTGTGGAACCTAGCATATGACATGGAATGAAACACACTGCATGTATCTTCATAATGCTGAAGTACATGAAATCTCTCTCTCTCTCTATTCGTTTACTCGGTTCCGACTCTTCGTGACCCCATGAACCAAATCACGCCACTTTTTCCTGCCTTGCACTTTCTCCCGTTGACCTTCCAGGTTGGAACACATTGCTTCTGTGATGCCATCGATCCATCTCATCCTTTGAGGTCCTTTTCTTCTAGTTCCTTCAATCTTTCCAAGCATTCATGTTTTTTCCAGCGATGCATGCCCTCGCATTGTGTGTCCAAAGTAGATCAGCTTTTGTTTTAACATTAGACTTTCCAGGGAGAAATGCGGTTTTATTTGATCCAATATTGATCTGTTGGTTCTCTTTGCAGTCCATGGAAGTCTAAGAAGTTTCCTCCACCACCACAATTCGAAGGAGTCAGTTCTTCGCCGTTCAGCCTTTCTAATGGTCCAGGTCTCACACCCATACATCACAACTGGAAAGACCATAGCCCTCATAATACGGATCTTTGTTACTAGTGTTATGTTTATGGATCCTATAACCTCGTCAAGGTTAGACATCGCCTGTCTACCGAGCAACAGGCGTCTCCGGATTTCATGGCTGCAGTCGCCATCAGCAGAGATCTGGGAACCGAGATAACTGAATGTGGTCTCTACCTCCATGGTTTCTCCTGCTATATCCCACGAATTGGTAGATGTAGTTGCCATAATATGAAATATGAAATATGAATAAGAATATGAAATACTTTGACCATTTCTAGATACGTGGGTAGAAGTGTAATGTCAACAGAGCGATATTTGTGTATAAGTGGTGTGGGGAAACAGAAGTCCTATACCGAACCTTCATCATTACCGTAACAACACGGTGTCTGATGTTGAGACACAGAGGGCAGTAGGAAAGGGATCATGACCGCTACTCCCTAGACATCGCATAGGGTTTGCAGTGCCACGCGGCCCTTCTGCTAAGTGGTCCTGTCAGCGGCAGCGCCTCCACGTCGTCCATTAAGCTGGAGGGTGTGCCCGCTGGCCCGCTGGCCCGCTGGCGATCCAACAGCGACGCCGCTTCCCCGTCTGGTTGTCGGCACACAATCAGAATCTTGGCCGAAGTGTAGCCCTAGCAGGGTCCGTGAGAGGCGATCGGGGATGGGGTACAGGGTTGGCAGGACGCCCTCACCAATTAGTCAGAACTTGGTTAACACAGAGGTGCTTGGAGATTAGGTCTCATCGATTTCCATTTGCTCCGTCCGCCTCCAGCCATTCTCCCACAAAGATAATGCTCTCAGTGTTGAGGAACGTTTCTGTGACCGGATTCTCTCTAACATTCATGGTGACAGTCACTAGAAGTGGTATTTAGAAAATCCTGGTTGCATATTGCTGTGGTTTACTGCGTGTGTATGACCTCTTCTTATTTGTTGTAGCTATTAAGACGCGAAGCTAATAGCTGTAGAGCACTTGTTTATCTAGATAGACTACTCAACTTCAAAAAATATGTCAATAATGACAGAGTACAGGTAAGAACCTCAAAACATTAACATGTGACGTGTAGCTATGCCCTAGTATTTGCTGCGTGGTGAAATTTACACTTGAGCGTAACAGCGAGTTGAGATCTTCGGTTACAGCAACAGCATCAGTCTCTTGTGGCAGGCTGACAGCTACGGGAGGACGCAGGTTCCTGACAGTAATATACTGCGAATGATAAGTCTCGTGGGAACACACATGAATCTGTAAGCGTAAATTTCCCGAAACCGCTGAAATTTTGGTAAGCTGTGTGACATTTTAAAAGAGTGATTCCTGTCGTTGTTCGATTCAAACTGTAAATATAAGTTACTGCCAGTTGATTGTAGCCGGAAATGATTGATTTTTCATAAAAATTAAAAATGTAATTATAAGAGAGCGATAAGATATTTATTTAAAAATGTTGTATCCGAAATAACACTTAGACTAAATTAAGTGAACCTCTTGGCAGATATAAACTTTACGCCATCCCGAGCCTCGAACTTTGGTCATGTGCCTCTCACGCGCGAACTCTACCGGCTGAGCTATCAAAGCACGACTCACGGCCCGCCCTCACGGTTTTAATTCCGCCAGTACCTCGTCTCCTACCTTCCGAACTTTACAGAAGTTCTTTGAGGGACAAGCGTTACTGGAAGAAAATATATGGGTTGAGAAGTTCATGGAAACTTCACACAGAGGATACTGATAAAGGAATTTTGTAAAGAATGACACATTATCAAAAGAGACGCCCGTGCCTTGCACAATTTATTTTCCACACTGGGTCATTTATCGGTTCACAACATGCCATTTCGTTCATCCCAAGTCGTCTTCACTGTAAAACAAGTAGCACGTTGCGTCATTTCATTTAAGCACCTGTCATGAGTTGACTAACGACGGAAAAAGCATGTTGACCTAACTGAGAATTCAGCTAGTGAAGAAGACTTCAGTACTTCACCGTCCTAAAAATGCTGAGAATTAACAAGTTCCTTCAGAATTTAGAGATACGAAGGACGCCTTGTTAAGTCACTGGGTGGCGAGATTGTAACTGTAAGTGAAGCGTCGTGAAGTCACATTACTGTTTCCGCATCTTCTGGAGGGTGTTACTGTGTATTGCCGTAAGTCTAAACATCTCCAGGCCATCATCTTTCCACATCGTCGATATAGTTTGGCACAACATAGTTTCAAAAGTGTTCTACCGCACACCCTGTATTGCACTGTCATTCCGCGTCTCCATGACGTTCTCCAAGAAGATACATTGCATATTTCTCAGAAAACATCATTGCCAGATTTCCATATTGTATATACCCTTTTTCCTGAGACATAAATCAGTCCCTGGACATGATCAAAGTTCTCGGGAGGGTTCCATTACATCGTACAGCTAGTGTGGTATTTTGCTGCTGAGTCCGTGAGTCTCCTGTGTGTCATTTCTTGAGCGGCCTGCTCTACGACTGAGGGTAGGGCATGAAAAATATTGAAACAAAATAAATTTTTACATGCTAATGCATAAGCTGAAGTTTGTAGACAATCTTGAGCTCAAGGGGCAAAATATTACTTACCTCCTTAGAAGAGTACACTCGTAAATTTGGAGCACTGTAGATGGCAGAGAAGTAGTAAGATGCTGTCACGTGACCCTCCAGCGCCGGCGTAAGCCATGGCAGTGAAGTGCTGTCCCTGTGTCGGTTTCATTGAAACAGAACTGTGAGATGGTGCAACGACATTATGTGACAAAACTGCAGAAACGGGCTGTCGTCTTTGGAAGTGACCTTGGCCGTTGTACATAAACGCGCGATTTCTATGTACCAACTTGGACTGTCAGACGTATGTACAAGGAATGGTGTGTAAATCGCAGCAATGTAACACATCGTGACATCAGTGGTCATGAAAATACGCTCACCAACAGGGACTGGAGCCGTGTGTCTTGCGTTGTCAGTGGAAAAAGGTTTCAAACCAGAAAGTAATTGTTGAACTAGGAGAGCGCTTATTCTTCATATTAAGTTTGCAAGTAACCTTTTCAAAGGTACACTGTATCATCAAAAGTATCCGGACACCCCCAAAACATACGTTTTTCATAATAGGTGCATTGTGCTGCCACCTACTGCTAGGTACTCCATATCAGCGTCCTCAGTAGTCATTAGACATCGTGAGAGAGCAGAATGGGGCGCTCCGCGGAACTCACAGACTTCGAACATTGTCAGATGATTGGGTGTCACTTGCGTCATATGTCTCTACGCGAGATCTCCACACTCCTAAACATCCCTACCTCCATTGTTTCCGATGTGATAGTCAAGTGGACACGTGAAGGGACACGCACAACGCAAAAACGTACAGGCCGGCTTCGTCTGTTGACTGTCAGAGACCGCCGACGGTTGAAGAGGGTCGTAATGTGTAATAGGCAGACATCTATCCAGACCATCACACAGGAATTCCAAACTGCATCAGGATCCACTGCAAGTACTATGACAGTTAGGCAGGAGGTGAGAAAACTTGGATTTCGTGGTCGAGTAGCTGCTCATAAGCAACACATCACGAGGGTAGATTCCAAATGACGCCTCGCTTGGTGTAACGAGGGTAAACATTGGACTACTGACCAGTGAAAAAACGTTGTGTGGAGTGACGAATCACGGTACACAATGTGGCGACCTGATGGCAGGGTGTTGGTATCGCGAATGCCCGGTGAACATCATCTGCCAGCGTGTGTACTCCCAACAGTAAAATTCGGAGCCGGTGGTGATATGGTGTGGTCGTGTTTTTCGTAGAGGGGGCTTACACCCCTTGTTCTGCGTGATACAGTCGCAGCACAGGTCTACATTGATGTTTTAAACACCTTCTTACTTCCCACTGTTGAAGAGCAATTAGGGGATGGCGATTGCATCTTTGAACATGATAGAGCACCTGTTTATAGTGCACGGCCTGTGGCGGAGTGGTTACACGACAATAACATCCTTGTAATGCACTGGCCTGCACAGAGTCCTGACCTGAATCCAATAGAACATCTTTGGGATGTTTTGGAACGCCGACTTCGTGCCAGGCCTCACAGAGTAACATCGATACCTTTCCTCAGTGCGGTACTCCGTGAAGAATGGGCTGCCATTACCCCCAAGAAATCTTTCAGCGCCCGAATGAACGTATGCCTGCGAGACTGGATGCTATCATCAATGGTAAGGGTGGGCCAACACCATACTGAATTCCACCATTAGCGATGGAAGGGGCCACGAACTTGTAAGTCATTTTCGGCCAGGTCTCCGGATAGTTTTGATCACAAAATGTAACTGCGTGCAATGGCCATTTGAAGTCGGGGACATGGCTAAAAGTTATTGCAGACAGCATCATAAAGAGCAATGTGACTTCAGTGACTCGAAGCGGTCCGACGAATTGCAATTTTGTCTCTTTTCAAATTATGCAAGGCATCAACTGCACTGGTGTCCCAATGAAGCGCGCAACAATCAGTATGTAGAGACTTCTCGTCCGTGTCAGAGGTGGTTCCAAGATGTTACGGCGGTGTTTTTCGTAACATAACTTGCACCCACTGATTCAGGTTACCGCGAACATGAACTAGGATATTGTTTTCAACATTCTCGGGAATTAAGTTTTCAACTGTTGTAACACTACAACCCAGTGGCTCACGTAATTATTCATTTTTTATATTTTTAAATTTTGTCAGCAATTAATGTTTATGAAAATGTAATGTATGCGGAAAGAATAAGGAAATAATAATTATGTCAAATCGTTGTAGCAAACACGATGGCAATTTCAGGGAAACTTATAGTATAGCAAACTCAAAGAATGTCTTTCATGTGACAATAACATCGTTGGCGTGAGTGCGCATAGTCATAGAAGTGAGGGCAGAGAGGGATTTCGAATCATCTGTGGTGTAATACAGACGCGAGTTTTGGCGCGCAAATACTATATGAAGATTGCGCTGGAAATATAGTTATAACAAATGGCAAGGCAAATTATAAATGAGCGATGACGTGAATGGGCACAGCACACGTTCTCAGGACGAGTTTATAATTGGTGAAGAATGCTGTATGGCGCAAATTTATTCTCGCTAATCAAGAAAAACCTGTTGCCAGTAATGAATTTAACTATAAGCATTATATTCCACTCCAGGCAACTCATTGAAAAGTAAGATTCAGCCAGTATTTATTCAGCTGTGTAACACGAATGACAAGATAATAGTAACTTTTTGGAACGTTAGAGTGTATTTAGTCAAAGCATAAACCTTGTGAGTGAAACATTATTGACCCAAGTCGCTAACGATTCGCAAGTTCCTATCCTCCTCACCGTAACATCCGAGAAACTCAAGAGTGAAAAGAATTATTAAAATAAAACTTAATCGGTTAAATTTACAGTGAATTTCAATCAAGTTATTATTGTAATAAAAAGCAGTCGTAAATGTAGTTGATCGTTTAGTGTTGCAGTACTACTGCAGACAATCAATTCACATTAAAAGTGATTTAAGCACAATGCACATTTATATGACAAAAGTATGCAGTCTCCCTCGTAGCAAAAGTAATTTTATGATTTTACGTTGTGTTCTGTAAACGACATTCTGTGCATATGTTTCCGTAACTCTAGTATTGACTAACTGTTGTTGCTACGATTGAAAGTTTTTTACGGTATCATTTGAAAAGTAATCGGTAAAGAACAGTAATTAACCGCACAATGTTTCAGCGAGACAACTGCCCGCCATCTTCAGTTGATACTGTAGCGTCGCTGAGAAGCTCGCCAATTTATATACTGGCTTTCTAGAACAGCGCAGGCGCCAGCGGGGACGTAACGTCACCGGAGACCAATCGTAGACGGCGTCGAATACCAGAGCCCTCTGCTGGAGAAACGGGTCGTGGTCTGCGGAAGCGCGCCGCGGCGGGGAAAATGCGGCCGGGAGCGACGGACCCCGTATTCGACGCCGTCTACGATTGGTCTCCGATGACGCTATGCCCCGCTGGTGCCTGCGCTGTTCTAGAAAGCCAACATATAAATTGGCGAGCTTCTCAGCGACGCGACATTAGCACCTGAAAATGGCGGGCAGTTGTCTCGCTGAAATATTGTGTGGTTAATTATTGTTCTTATCATAACCTGAATGGCCCAATAATCTCGCAGTGTTACGCCCATCGAAAATGTCTGATACTATCTGTAACGACGGGTGAAATGTAGCAATCAATATACCGGCAGTTTTGTAGCTTTACGGAATCTCATCATCAATGAGTTTGAAACTAGTCTGCTTGCACTTGGAAACTGTGTGTGACAAAACCCCTTATGTGAGAATGTTTCTTATTATCGTTACTGTACACCTTGTACACTTTAGCAGTAGTATGAATCCTTATTTTTGTGTTTTTCAATGTGACAACATGTGCGCCGATCTGCAAAAAAAAAAAAAAAAAAAAAAAAAAAAAAAAAAAAAAAAAAAAAAAAATGGCTTTGAGCACTATGGGACTCAACTGCTGAGGTCATTAGTCCCCTAGAACTTAGAACTAGTTAAACCTAACTAACTTAAGGACATCACAAACATCCATGCCCTAGGCAGAATTCGAACCTGCGACCGTAGCGGTCTTGCGGTTCCAGACTGCAGCGCCTTTAACCGCACGGCCACTTCCGCCGGCGCCGACCTGCAACAGCCTTTGCTACACTGCTTTTGAATACGAACGTAATTGTATGAAATATATTCCAAGTGTGTAATACCAATTACTCTATACTAAATATGATAGTCAGTAAATGAAACTAAATAAAAACAGCGGATATCAATAATACAAAGAATGGCTTCCTCCTGAATCAAATCACAATGGTTAACTATGATGCGCTGTATCTGTGTCTACTTAAAAATATTACTCCTGAATTTTACGAAGAATTTACAACTGAATACACTTTCCTAAAAAGTTCTTTTAGCCCCTGCTACTGATTCATACTTGTGCAATGGACAACTCAACTCAGTTCGCTTCTGTTTTACTGTAAATATGAAATACTGCATTGTATGTATTTGAAAAAAGTCACAGCGCGACTCTGTTTGCCTTATCCTTTACTTTATGCTGTTCTCAGCATGAATTTGTTGTTTGTCCGGATTATTTGTCCAAAACTGCAGCTAGCAGTTCACGCGATAGTGTAATGGATGACAGCACGGTTCTGACAATATTTACTTTTATATTGTACGGACAAAGATTAACGAACTAACAGCAAACGAATAAAACGTTTCTATGAATTGAAATTATGTGCGGATGTCTTTAGTAACACAGAAGTGAATGACTTTAACGTGAAATTCAACATGGATTCCGCAAACAGAGACCCAGCGAAACCCAGCTCGCTCTGTTCCTCCGTGAAATCCATGGTGCTGTAGGAAACGGGGCTCAGATTGACGCCGTGTTCTTTGACTTGAAGAAGGCATTTGACACGGTCCCGCACCAAGACGTCTTTGGAAATAGAATCAACACGTAGCTGTTAACGGAATAAAATTATCTACAGATGTCAAGATAATTTTAGGAGTACCACAAGGAAGGCCCGTTATTGTTTACAGTGTATATAAATGAGCTATTAGAAAGCATCAGATGCTCTTTAAGACTCTTCGCAGATGATGCGCTTTTCAATACGAACATAGCAACTCCAGAAGGTAGTATCGACTGGCAGACTGACGTGCAAAGGTTTAGTGAACGGTGCTTACTCTGGCAGTTGACCCTGAACGTGGATAAATGTAATGTATTGTGCATACATAGGAAACGAAAGTCACTACCGTACAACACACTATTGATGAGAAACTGCTGGAAACAGTATCTACCGTAAAAAATCTAGGAGTAACTATCGAGAGCGATATCAAGTGGAATGGTGACATGAAACAAATAGTAGGCGTGATAGAAGAGATAGAGATCAACGAAGAGTGGGATCGTTTGGCTGGCTCGAGAGTTACAGGGAATCTCAACAAACTCCATCGGCAGACGTTACAAGAGGGCTTTATGCATCACGGAGAGCTTTACTGCTGAAATTTCGAGAGAGTAATTTCCAGGACGAGTCCGACAATATATACGTTTCGCGTGATGAACTCGAAGAGAAAATTCGGGAAATTAGAGCCATTCGCGAATGGAATGAGGTATTAAGGGGAGGGGATGGAGGGGTTTAATCAGTTAGTGGTATCAGAAGTAACCTCTACTACACACCTGGGTGGCTTGCGGAGTATGATGTCTCTGTAGATAATCTTCCCTTAGCACTGTCAGAAACAATGTAAACTGATTCGGACGAACAGTGTTTAGAAATTTATTCTTTGCTTTTCTTATAAAATGCTTCTAACTGAAAACGCTGAGCCTATGACCAATTATTTGCCCGTGATACAAAAACGTAGATACTGTTGGAGTAAATTCAGTGGTTAGGGCCTGCAGCAAATAAGAACTGTTTGTGTTACCTCTTTCCAAATGTGCAGTCATCCTGTTAACGCATCTTAAAAGACGATCCACTGTCCTTAGTCACACCAGGGAGCACTTCGAAACAAAAGTCGCTCTCTATTCTCCATATAAAATGTAAAATTGAAAAACTTTCCGCCATATATATTTTAAATGTAATTTATTTAAGTGACCAGTCTCGACGTTTGACTACGCCATCCTCTCGCCAGATGAGCAACATGTGCAGTCGAAATAGGGGCAAGCATTAAGTAATTGGTATTGGTAGACTTCTGGTTTCAATAGCGCTATCCCTTCGTTCACCAATTGAAGACTGTTCAAAACAGCTGAAGTCCGTCAACCATCTTCTACGAAGATGGGCTTACGGAGACTCTATTCTCCTCTTCTGCCATCAAGGATACTCACTCACCGTCCACTCGACACTCTCTCTCGTAGAAGACGTTCAGTGATGGCTTCCGCTTATAACCCAACCTGTGGTAGCCAAAGAGTAACGTATAACTCCTGTGTTCAGGCATCCAAAGACGCTCATAATGGTAAATATTTCGAGGAAGACTGCCATTACTCACGGCATATAAACCTTTTAAGTGCCTCCAGCTGGATATGGCATACTAAAAAACAGTTAGTGGATGTTGTCCTGACCGAACCGAGGAGTTTATGAAGGCTAGAAGTGGTGTTACACGATGTTAGCATGATGTGTGTTGAGGGTGGCTTTTCGTTCGATATTTTTATTTGCCACATTGAGTTTTGGGACGCACTTTGTAACAAAATTAGTAACATTCCAGGTGAAGATCTAGTTCCTTTCGAATAATCTGAGAGCGTAAATGAAGGGAGGGAGGTTCCCTACATTACCATACGTGCTGCTACCGTGATTGTCCTCGGTTCCCGATTATTCGTACTACGTAACTGTGGAACGTGAATTTCATGCGGATTGGAGGTGTGACGCAAATACGGCGCCAGATTCGCAGGCCCGGCAAACAGCGGCTGTCCTCGCATCGCCCTGGCTAGAGACCAAGTGGCCGCAATTTGAATATCGTAAGGGACTGGGCGGCTGGACTAACCAGGGGAGAGGTCACATGCGTAAAGCCCGGCCCTATTTGCATTTCGCTTTAATATCGTCAAGGAACGCTAGCGGCAGTGTTCCGCGGAGGGCACAGAGGGCGCTGTTCCCGCCGAAGCGCGCGGGTCTGCAGCCCGGGCCAGCCTGCTTGCTGTCCCCGTCAGGCGTTCGATGGAAGCGGCGACGCCACTGCCTCCACGCATTTGCATTCCGTCGAGGTCTTTCTGCCCTCATAAAGGGATGTGGACGTGTTCCGAGTTCTTCTGTCATCGAAGAACATGCCACTTCGTTTCTGTCGGAATTCGCAGTAGCTCACACTGGCTTAAGTGATGCGTAACTCGTTACGTGGGCGAACGCACGGACTGAATTACTCTAACAACGTTTTTCTTTCTTCCTTTTTTTACAAAAAAAAAATTAACTACTCAACGAGTCAGAGAATCAGAGAGAAACCACCCTGTGATTTCCCCCCCCCCCCCCCCCCCCCCCTCAAGTGGTTCACTGTTTATTCTGAGCTTCCATCTCTTTTCCAGTCGCTTCAAGGTTTCTTGACAGCTTATGAATATGCAATTTTGTCATATGATGACATGATGGAGGCCGTGGCTGTTGTCTGAAGACAAATGTTGATGGTATTAGGACAGCAACCAGCCACAAATTTACTTTCAGTTCCTTTATTCAAAGGGCACCGTTACCGGTTTAGAATCGTTGTGATTCATCCTCAGGCGGTTTACACGCTTTCTTTATGACATGTTGTGTGTTTTTTACAGATTAATTTCCATAAAATATAAATAATACATAATTATCAACACGCCACACACAGATGGTTGCGTTACAGATTTTTGTTGCATGTGACTTACGTTAAACGTCGGTTTGGAGTGTTTGTTTCCATAACATTCGTTCAACAGCTGTAAATGCATTCCCACTGCATTCTTGTTGTTGCACACGTAAATTGTTCTCACTAAACACTTTCGATTTGTCACTGAGAATATTTCTACCACGCACCACATGTTTTGATACATATAAAGAGCTTACAAACATATGAGTATCACAGATGCTATGATACATCGTAACACTTGACGATGATGTCCTATGTTTGGAAAGGATCATATATTCACTTACGCAACTGTAATGCCTTTTACACTAGTACAGAGACATTGAATTTTTGAGTTGATATTTTTAAATTAATTATTAAGTTTTTTTTATATAATTGTATAGGTAAAATAGTATAATATTTAATTACATTTAGCATCATGAGAATTATAGTAACATATAAATTTGCTACTTAATCTGCAGATAGGTGTACTAATATTATTTGCTTTTGAGGGTGGAAAGTAATTTTTGGAAATTTTTCAGGAAAGGGGTGTTAACTAACTCTGTTTGTTCGTTAGGGATATAGTCTGGGGTGCTGTTTTTGTGTGTGTGTGTATTTCTAATTCTTCTAATATGTTCATAGTGGCTCCTTTTTCTGCTAGATGCAAAATTTTTAAGTTGTCCTTAATGTTTCCCACTGAATTGTTTTCTTCAGCAATATGGGCTGCAAATGCTGATTTGTTCAAGTTACCAAGTCTTAAAGCATCAATATGTTTTTGTATCTAATTTCGAAACTTCTGGCTGTCTGTCCGATGTAGAATTTTGGGCATGTATCACATTTGAGTTTGTATATTCCTGATTTACGGTAGGAATTTTTGGAGGTATTTACATCATGTATTACTTTTTGTTGTAATTAGCTCAGCACACAGAGTCTGTGTGTCGCCTGACCACTAAGAGCTTTTGCAGGACGATTGATTCAAGAATCCAGTTATATGGCTCCTTCTGTGTATAGCGATTTACGACTATAACGAGTGGAGCCTGAAGATGGCACAAATGTAATGCCGAAACTGGTAGCACATAGAAGTTCATAAAATAAAATAAACTTCTGCAAATCATACGGATGTTGGTAAATTATTGCATCAAGAAGTTCATGCCAGCCGTCGTCCCACGATCCGTAATGGATCAACGAAGAAGATTAATAGCGAAAGTGTTGACAGTCCAGGAATTTGTGCACTAAATTACCATTCGATTGTGTCCCATAAATGTTCGATGGGATTTATGCTGGGCGATCTGGGTGGCCAAATCATTCAGTCGAATTGTCCCGAATGTTCATCAAACCAATCAAGAACAATTGTGGCCCGGTGGTACGGCGCATTTTCAGCCATAAAAATTCCATCTTTGTTTGGGAACACAAAGTTCATGTACGGCTGCAAATGGTCTCCAGGTAGCCGAACATAAACATTTCCAGGCAATTATCTGTTCAGTCGAAGAAGAGGACTCTATTCATTCCATGTAAACAGGGCACAATACTATTATGGAGCCACCACCAACTGGCACAGTGCTTTGTTGTCAACTTGGGCCCATGGCGTCGCGGAGTCTGCATCACACTCCAACCTTACCATCAGCTCTTACCAAGTGAAATCGGGACTCATCTGACCAGGCCACGGTTTGCTAGTCGTCTAGGTCCCAATCGATACGGTCGTGACCCCAGGAAGGGCGCTGCAGCCGATGTGCTGTTAGCATAATCACTCGCGTCACTCGTCTGCTGCCACAGCCCATTAACGTCAAATCTCGCTGCACTGGCTTAACAGATACGTTCGTCGTACGTCCGACATTTATCTTCTCCGCTAGTTCACGAACTGTTGCTTGTCTGTCAACAATGACAACTCTACGCAAATGACTCTGCTCTCAGTCGTTAACTGAAAGTCGTTGCCTATTGCGTTGTCCGTGGTGAGAGGCAATGCTTGAAATGTGATATTCCCGACACCTCTCCACACTGCGGATTTCCGAATATTGGATTTCCTAACGATTTCCGAATAGGACGTCCCATTCTTCCATCTCAACCTACCATTCCGCCTTCGAAATCTGTTACTTACCGTCGTGCGGCCATAATGACGTAGGAAACCTTTAAACATGAATCATGCGAGTACAAATGACAGCTCAGTCAATGCACTGCCATTTTATACCTTGTGTACGCGATACTACCGCCATCTGTATGTGTGCATATCGCTACCCCATGACCTTTTTCAGCTCATTGTACGAGGGCTATTCAGAAAATAGGGAACGGTTTGGCATTAAAAAAGCTAAGTACACTACTGGCCATTAAAATTGTTACACCACGAAGATGACGTGCTACAGACGCGAAATTTAACCGACAGGAAGAACATGCTGTGGTATGCAAATGATAACCTTTTCTGAGCATTCACACGAGGTTGGCGCCGGTGGCGACACCTACAAAGTGCTGACATGAGGAAAGTTTCCAACCGATTTCTCATACACAAACAGCAGTTGACAGGCGTTGCCACGTGAAACGTTGTTGTGATGCCTCGCGTAAGGAGGAGAAATGCGTACCATCACGTTTCCGACTTTGATAAAGGTCGGATTGTAGCCTATCGCGATAACGGTATATCGTATCGCGACATTGCTGCTGACGTTGGTCGAGATCCCATGACTGTTATCAGAATATGGAATCGGTAGGTTCAGGAGGGTAATACGGAACGCCGTTCTGGATCCCAACGGCCTCGTATCACTAGCAGTCGAGATGACAGGCATCTTATCCGCATGGCTGTAATGGTTCGTACAGCCATGTCTCAATCCCTAAGTCAACAGATGGGGACGTTTCCAAGACAACAACCATCTGCACGAACAGTTCGACGACGTTTGCAGAAGCATGGACTGTCAGCTCGGAGACCATGGCAGCGGTTACTCTTGACGCTGCATCAGACAGGAGCGCCTGCGATGGTGTACTCAACGACGAACCTGGGTTCACGAATGGCAAAACGTCATTTTTTTCGGATGAATCCTGGTTCTGTTTACAGCATCATGATGGTCGCATCCGTGTTTGGCGACATCGCGGTGAACGGACACTGCAAGTGTGTATCCGTCATCGCCATACTGACGTATCACCCGGCGTAATGGTATTGGGTGCCATTGTTTACACGTCTCGGTCACCTCTTGTTGGCATTGACGGTATTTGAACAGTGGACATTACATTTCAGATGTATTACGACCCGTAGCTCTACCCTTCGATCCCTGCGAAACCCTACATTTCAGCAGGATAATGCACGACAGCATGTTGCAGATCCTGTACGGGCCTTTCTGTATACAGAAAGTGTTCGACTGCTGCCCTGACCAGCACATTCTCCAGATCTCTCAGCAATTGAAAATGTCTGGTCAATGGCGGCCGTGCAACTGGCTTGTCACAATACGCCAGTCACTACTTTCGGTGAAGTGTGGTATCGTGTTGAATCTGCATGGGCAGCTGTACCTGTACACGCCATCCAAGCTCTGTTTGACTCAATACCAGGGCTTATCAAGGCCGTTATTACGGCCAGAGGTGGTTGTTCTGGATACTGATTTCTCAGGATCTATGCACCCAAATTGCGTGAAAATGTAATTACATGTCAGTTCTAGTATAATATATTTGTCCAACGAATACCCGTTTATCATCTGCATTTCTCTTTTAGCAATTTTAATGGTCAGTAGTGTAGAAGAAATACATTTTATTATGTACATCTGAAAGTGCGACTGACATACTACTTTTCCACACTGTCACCCAACACATTGAGGTACTTATCATAGCGTTGGACAAGGTTTGAAATACCTTCGTCGTAAAATTCTGCCGCCTGAGACTTCAGCCAGTGTGTCACGCCCGCCTGGAATTCCGCGTCGTCATCAAAGCTCTGCGTTGCAAGCCAGTTCTTCATCTTTCGAAACAAGAGGAAGTAGCTTGGTGGAAGCTCGAGGCTGTAGGTCGGATGAGGGAAGATTTCCCATTTGAATGAATAAGCATTTTGGGCACCCATCGTGCACAAAATTTGTGGTAGCCTAGCTTTTGAGTGACAATTTCAATCAACCAAGTCCGTGAGACTTGTGGAAAAGAAAGCGAAAGCTCCGTTATTGTGAAACAACGGGTTTCACAAATCTTTTCATCAACTTTAGCGACAGGATCGTCAGTCACAATGCTCGGGAGTCCACTGTTCTCTTTATCATGAACGTTGGTTAGCCATTTTTAAACCGAATGCACCATTTCCGGACGGAACATTCATTAATTACGTTTTTTCCGTACACTTCGCAAAGTTCACAATAAATATCTATAGGTTTTAGGTTTTTTGCCAACAAAAACAGTATCACAGACCGCACCTCACAACTGGCGGGATTTGCGATTGCAGCGCGCATTTCAAATTCGAATATCGGAAAAGCCAGTCTCGCAGAGATGTTTCCTCTGTCACGGATGGATGCCGACTGAGCTGCCGAGCACGCACGTACCAAAATATACGCGATCGGCGCGCGCCTAGCGGCGTCAGACGGAAACGTTCCCCACTTTCTGAATAGACCTTGCATGTGTTCCCACCGAGTTTGTGGTTTCATCAGTTGAAACGCATATTTTCTTATTTGAAACCCGTGGCCTTCTGTTTGATTTCTTTCCCCTAGCTTCGACTGACGTAGTCGTTTCTTAATGTGGGAGAATCAGTAACAGATTTGCTTTTGTATGTTTGTTAGAATCCAGAAATTTTTTGATGGTTTAGTTTACTGAAGGTAATAGCAGCACAAGGGAAAGCTGTACGAAGATCTTCACACAATGGTTATTCTGACTGGCGGGATTGCCCTCGGAGTATAGGCTGTAGCGTATCCCCATTTCCAATACATTGTCTTCCACGCTTGTGTTTTTCCGTTGCCGTAAGCTGCTGAAAGATATTCTTACGTCGCACAATTCACAATGCTTTATTTTAACATTATTCAAAAATGCTTTCTGACATATTGAGGTATTTTACCATGTTGAGACAAGAACAATTGTTTGAAGGACATCATCTTTACGCCAGTGACTGTTATAACTTTTTATAACATTTTTGCAATTTCGGCCATAGGCCATTATGAAGTGCTGATATTATACCTTTAAGCCATGTAAACGTAATGTGACACATTTGTGTTCGTTGTCAATCCTGTTTAATACATTCGTGTCGTTGTATTCAACAGGATTGACAACGACACACAAATGTGTCAGCTTACATTACGTTGACATGGCTTAAATCCATACCATCAGCACTTGATAATGGCCTAAGGTGGACATTACAATAGTGGAATAAAAACATATAACAGTCACTGGCGTAAAGACAGTCCTTCAAAAAAACTTTTATGACTGTGAATCCTAGCCACAGCAAGTGTATTCAAGAACTATTGTAATTTTACTTTAATACTGTACTTCACGTTAAGCCTTTTCAGTGAGACTACTGTCGGCAGTTCAGGGTCCAGAAAGGCTTAGGCAACTATCTTCTCACAGAGTACAATAGGCTACATGAACTCAATTCGGCGTATGTGTGAAGTCCACATTGTCAATTCAAACGAAAATGGGGAGGAATGAAGATAATTTCCATTTCTCAGGAAAAAAAATGAGGCCAGCAATTCTGAGAAATCCAATACACAACAAAGAAAAAATGCATGAGAAATGGTCTTTAGTTCTGGAAAGAGTTAAAATATAGCGAATAAGGCCATTTACTTACTAAAATATTCTGTATTAGAGTGAAATGGCCACATATTTATAAATGTTTTTTAACAAATTACTGTAACCGATAAAATTTTTTTTCATAACAAGCATTTATATGTATTTAAGGATCATGTCAGTGTTATCGAAAAATACACATATCAGAAAATGTTTTGCATCACCCAGGTTCCCGGAACTCTTGAAGATAGGCGTTGACTGTGGATACTGTATCACAGACACAGTCCCTCTGACTGTTCAGAGATGTCACTAAACCCACCCAAAGATGTAAACAACCATGCATGAACAGCGCTTCTTAGACGAAGGGGGTCCGACAGTCGATCAGTTCCAGTCATTCCAACAGGAAGGAGGTACACGGCTCCTGTTGTCTGTGAAGGGCTTTCAACAAGGAAAGTGTCCAGGCGTCTCGGAGCGAACCAAGGCGTTGTTGTTCGGACATGGAGGAGATACACAGAGACTGGAACTGTTGATGACGTGACTCGCTCAGGCCACCCAAGGGCTCCTACAGCAATGGATGACCGCTACCTACGCACTATGGCTCGCAGGAACCCTGACAGCAACGCCACAAAGTCGAATAATGCTTTTCGTGCAGCCACATGGAATTGCATTATGACACAAACTGGACGCAATAGGCTGCATGATGCGCAACTTCACTCCCGACGTCCATGGCGAGGTCCATATTTGCAACCACGACACCATGCAGCGCAGTACAGATGGGCTCAACAACATTCCTAATGGACCACTTAGGATTTGCATCACGTTCTCTTTACCGATGGGTGTCGCATATACCTTCAAGCAGACGTGTTTGGAGGCAACCCGGTCAGGCTGAACGCCTTAGACTCACTGACCAGCGAGTGCAGCAAGGTGGAGGTTCCCTGCTGTTTTGCGGTGGCATTATATGGGGCCGCTGGTGGTCATGGAAGGCGCCGTCACGATCCCACTTTCTCGGAGACGACTGCTGCAAACACCTTCACCCGCTGCACGTATATCGACGAATAATTACACTCCGGAGCCCACTGGAGAGTCATAAATATCACTTCTATAAACTTGTTGCAGAAAGGCACCTTTCTGGCTTAGGTCAAGTGAGGTTTCCAGGTGACTTCCTGCCAATTTCTCTCTACATGCACTTTCTGTAATTCTCTACATAAACACTCGGTTAAGTATTTACATAGTTCTCGAGTAGTCGATATCAGCACAGAAGTTAAGGTACGCAAATGTAACGTTGCAGTGCCATAGCCGATTGCTACCGTCGTAATCTTTCCATGTTCATGCATCATATTCTTGATAAATGTCTGTATCGTGCGTTGCCTTAAAAGTGGAAAAACTCAAACTCCAAACATAAAGGATATGAGCGTTTTTATTTTTTTCCGAGAAAGTTCTTCTTCCTCTTGACCTCGTGAGTAGACTTACAGCCAGCTCTGTCATCATTCGAGACATCTCTTTAATCATCCCATGTTACTCTATGATGTTGATCTGTTACTTCCATTAATACACCTTTGCTCTACTTTTTTCACTACATAGGACGTTATAGGTTGTTGTTGTTTTATAATATTTTCGTGTATTTGATCTCTGAGCGTACACTTTACCCTTTACTTAAAGTTTCAATTCAGCCGGATATGTTATTCTCTGACACCGTCCTGAATTTACTTCTGTATGCTATTATAGGGATATCCAATACTACGTAAAATTTCAGTTGTGTACACTTCTCTGTATTGTCATCAAGTGCCGGATATGCTGAGCGACACGTCCGTGAAACTTTTTATTTATTCAGTAGAAACGAAATCATTCGTTGCAGTTAAAAAAGAATATCTATCGTTTCTCCGATGAATTTCAAATGTGCATATTTCGCAGCAGTTGTGTCGCATGTGCAGCAGTCCACGACCCGCTTGCGATGTGCTGGGGGAATCTGCGGCCCCCTGGATCTGGCAACTCTCTCGGCTGGACTGAAGTGAAGTGGAGCGGAGTGAAGTGAAGTGAAAGGCTCCCCCGTTACTAAAGCCGGCGGCTAGCCTCGCGATTAGGCGAGTTCTCCGAACTTGCCTGGGGTTACCAAGTTGTGAACGCCGGCTTTCACAGGCATCGGAAAAGTTCGCGGCCCGTCGGCGCGGCGGAACCAACTCGCTAGCCACAGTACTCTTCTTTCGCAAATAAAAACTTTTTAAACTGGATTATTTATGATAAACCTTGTACCTAATACACGGAATCTATAATTTGTGGTGAAATAAATAGCCTAATACACATATACACCGTACTGTGAGAAAACGGATTTATGCCTGAAGGCGGCATCCTTTTGCGACTGACAAAATTACCGTCAGAACGAATTCATCATGACGACATAATTGAATCTGTGCGATTTTGAACAGAAACATTCTTTAGTTTTGTTCATTGATTTTTACGGCATTTCTGTAAGATCATTATTGCGTCGACTAATTAAATTATATCTGGAAGTTTGAAATTGCATTTAAATAACAACGGTCGTGAGATCGTCTGAAAATTAGGTCAATAACCTTTTGCACATTGTTACAACGACTGATGACCTCTGACTTAGTGTTGAGTCAGAATGGAATGACGAACCCATATCAGTTATCCAAGCTCATTTCGACTCGATGCCGAGTAACACTGTTAAAGTGGCGGCTAAATTTGGAACCTTGTGTGTGTACTCGGTATCGTCGAGATACATACCCGTTATAAGTATTCGTTTCTTGTTAATTTCGTTGGTTAACGAGATTAATAAGAAATAATAAGATATACATATATATTTATTATAATATATGTTTACATGAAAAAACATGTTATTATTAATTAATCAATTACCTAATAGTTAATCCAATCGCCTCCATTTTCGATTATAGCTTGGTACATTAGCCCTCTCTCCGGTAAATTAGCCACGTGTCCAACCTCTAAATATCGTTTGACTCACTTCGCAACGAATGTCTTTGAGTTTCTAAGCGCTTTTAACAGCAGCTCGATACGAAAACTTTGATCCCTTTGGATGACGTGCAAGGAACACTGCCCCGTGACACTTCAGACATTTTGCACTCATTTTAAACGGTAACTGACAAAACATTCAACTCTCACCCTGTCTAACTATTTACTCTGCAAGAGCGCACTGATTACAGGTTCGATACCACAACCAGAGATATACTTCCGAACGTTACATTTAAAATTATGGCCGGCCGCTGTGGCCGAGCTGTTCTAGGCGCTTCAGTCCGGAACCGCGCTGCTGCTACGGTTGCAGGTTCGAATCCTGCCTCAGGCATGGATGTGTGTGATGTCCATAGGTTAGTTAGGCTTAAGTAGTTCTAAGTGTAGGGGACTGATGACCTCAGATGTTAAGTCCCATAGTGCTTAGAGTATTTTTTTTAAATTATGGCGTACACTTTCGTGTGGAACTGACTGCATATATATTCTTTCCCACCACATGATGATTCATCACACTACGAGAAAATGTGCTGCCTTATTTTCAGTGTGGACCTGTACGAATAGCATAACGAGTTGTTGGTAAGAAACGTAAGCAGGTCAAACTAGTTGCAAGGCAGTCAGGTCGTCTGTTACTCAAGTGTGGCGTTTGAATATATTGTAGCGGCCTGTGTTGGACTCCGGTCCTCCTATATTTGGATGATGAAGCGTAGAGTGTGGTGAAGCAGACCGGTCGGCACGCTGAGCACTAATCATGTAACATTAGCGGAACGACAATTTATTACATTATAGTTTACAACTATCTGTTCTTCTCCGCGTCTGCTGTTGGCGCCTAGGAAGGCGGCATTGCAGCTCAGGGCCTCAGGATTTGCTAAGACTGTCTCAGCAATCTGTGGCGGACGCCTTACCGTGGCGTCCGGTTCAGGTAACCAAAGCGTCGGGCGGGAGACAGACCTCGTCGGCGACCGGCGTAGCCTGTACAATAGGCCTCGCTGTCCAGGAAAGAGACTGCGTTTTCACCAAAGCACTCGCGTAAGCATCGAACGGGTCCTCGGGTAAATGTTCGGCAGCTCTGCACGGTGTCGAAATGAGCAACAGCATAGTCCTTCCACCAAGGAGGGTCGAGAATGCTGATGACTGCTTACGGGTACTAGCTACGGGCAGCAGCGATTAACCCACGTCCCGAATACTCGACAGGTGAATAGTGCGCCATCAGTTCGGCTCAGCAAGTCGGAGGTAAAGTCTCCAAGTATTGTCATCAGCGGCTTCGAGGTCAGCAGCTCACAGCGACCGAGTATGACAGACCAGAAAGGCTGTAGTCTCGAAGGCAGAGGTCATCTTAGGCGAATGGTAGCAGCACATCACAGTTTCGACCTCTTAGATGGTGTACTGCAACATAAAGAAGGAGACCAAGGCTCAGAAGCATGAGTATACTACCTGTCTGATGTGATGATGGTACGTATAGCCGGCTGTTATTGAATGTGGTTTACTTTCCTGGTTTCATCAGCGGTCTAGTTTAAGGAGTGTATAAGTAGGGACAGATGACCTCAGCAGTTTGGTCCATTAGGAATTCACACAAATTTGAATATGTTTTGGAAATAACGAAGGGTTACGATTACTGTCGACTCGGGTTAAGCCGGACACGAATTGCATTCGGGAAAGAAAACATGGTGGGTGACAAAATGTACTAAGTAATCCGTCTCACTACCAACCTGACCCGATGGATATAAGAAATTGGACGTAAGCGAAATCTACCTGTTAGGCATCAGTAGCGTCTCACACTGCAGCTTCTGTGACAACACAGTCTATTCCCAGGGGATTCAACCACATTTGCATTTTATACATATACTGAGCATACATACTCCTCCTCCTCCTCCTCTCTGTGTACCTATTCCTCCTTCTGTCTATCCATCTCATTCTCCCACTTCCGTCAGTCTGTCTGCTCCACCCTCCTCCCTCTCTCTCTGTCTCTCTCTCTGTCTCTCTCCTCTTCCCCTTCATTTTGTACACTTCCTGCACCACCTCTCCGTCACCATGTCTTCTTTCTCTTCCATCTGACTGTATCTTCCTCCCCTTCCTCTGATGATATCCTTCTCCCCCGTATCCTATGCCTCCTTCGGTCATTCCATCGGTGCCTACCTTTCCCACATGCCCACTACTGCGCAACACTTTCACCTGCCTCATGCAACTACCCCTCTTCCTCTATCTCGCTGTCCATTTTCTCTTCCCTCACACTCTGGCCATCCCCTCCCCTCCCCTACACATCTCAACTTGTCCCTGGCCATGCTCATTGGCACATGTACCCCTGCAGTACAGTTCAATAAAACAGGCCGATACTACTCTCCCAGCATGTCTATCTTGCAGGATAGCCTACATTCTTGGGCCTAGAAAACAGTTTCCTGCCTCTAATAAGTAGGTCACCCTGCAAAACATGCTTATTTGGCAGGATGAGACTGTTCCCACACAACATTCCTGTTATAGAGGGCAGCCTGTATGTCAGGGGCTGGAAAACGAACATGATTTTGCCCATGTATCTGCTTGTATTCGAGCAACAATGCTATAAACCCCACCGTGCTGAAACTTGTGAGGCCTGCTGTTTCTGTACCAAATTCAGTTAAAATCTATCAAAGGATTTGGAAGGAGATCCCACACATACACACTGCTTTATATATATATATATATATATATATATATATATATATATATATATATATATGTGTGTGTGTGTGTGTGTGTGTGTGTGTGTGTGTGTGTGTGTGTTTGTGGGTGGGTGGGTGGGTGTGGGTGGGTTTGGGTGGGTGTGGGTGTGGGTGTGGGTGTGTCTGTGTGTGGGTTTCTGTGTGTATATGTAAAATAGATAATAGATCGTACACCTGTCTTTTTATGTAGTAGCATGGTTTATCACTAGATGTCAAATAAATAAAATAAGCACACTATGCCATTGTGAACTCATGTTGGGCAGAAGATATGTGAGTATCGAAATGCTTCCATCACGCTGAGTCTACTAAAGTTAAAAAAAAAAAAAAACCTTAAGAAATATTGGAACAGTGAACAGAATCTGAGTTGGACACCACCTGTGTGCATGGAAGACTACATGAGAGTAACAAAAGGTTCCAGGCAGTAACTAAATGGTACTTCAGCCCTCAAAGTGTATTCATACCTCAGTATAGGATATATATAATATCCAACAGCTCTAATACATAACAGGGTCAGAGCCATTGTTTCAGCAAGAGATGACATTTATATGCACAAAATTTTGCATCCTATTTACTCCCAAATCGTCGATACATTTAGTCATCTTGTAAGTCTTTCACTACTTTAAAGTTTAACCTGTGAGTTCATAAGAGGCTATGTCGCCAGATTTTAATTCCTGGAACTCTGCACCTTTGTATAGAATCCGTCACATATGCGAATAAAAGCATTCTGACAAACTTCATTCTCAAATTTCGTAATAGCAAGAAATTTTTCATAGTGCAATAGCTTAATTAAAATAGTTTAACAGCAGTTAAACCAAGACAAAATTGAAACCATTATCATTACAATATCTCTTATGGAGCTACTCGCTGTAAAGGGCGATTTGGTAATGATCTTACAAACTTTAAAGAGTGGTGGAGAATGATAAATGTACCAGTTTGAGGCAAGAGGCCCTGGGCCACAAACGGCGGAGTCGAAAGTTACAAGCGAACATTTGTCTGATATCTCTGACTGTGGAGTACACGTTCAAAATGGCTCTGAGCACTATTGGACTTAACATCTGAGGTCATCAGTCCCCTAGAACTTAGAACTACTTAAACCTAACTAACCTAAGGACATCACACACATCCATGCCCGAGGCAGGATTCGAACCTGCAACCGTAGCAGTCGCGAGGTTCCGGACTGAAGTGCCTAGAACAGCTCTGCCACCGCGGTCGGTGTGGAGTACACGTACCACTGATGTTGTTGCTGAAGCTGTAGGGTATACACACCCGACGACCACTTAGGTTTAGAGTTGAGGATCATAAGTCAACTAATTTTCATACAGATGGCTACTGTGTATTGACATGAGCGATCATGGCGACCAATGTCTGTACTATAGTAAATTGCAGTCCGTGTTTACAAGTTGAAGTAGTAACTGCAGTCAGTCCTAAACAAATGGAGTTGTACACGGTTATGGAACCTTCAGACATGATTTTCGCATACTGGTCAGCAAATGGAAGCAGCAGAGAAGCGGAAATGTTGTACGGGACCAAATATCCACATAGAAGACATCTTGCTCACATTATATTTCCAAGACTGTTCCAACGATCAGGCAAAATAGGGCAATTGCTACCACAGTACAACTACTGAGGAGGATAATGAACTACACGGACTCCCAACTTAGAAGGAGCAGAGCTTGCTCTTGTGGATGATGGGGTTACCATTAGCGCTCGACCACTTGTATGTGAAAGTAATGTTTCGCACCGTGTGACGAATGTTACGAAAAATGTAACTACACCCCTAATATTCACAGAAAGTGCATTGGCACCTACTGTCATTTTCACATGTTCAGCGAAAGGGTCTTACAACGCATTATATTGGATCCACACTTTACTATTCTGTACTTTTCACAAAAGACTCCTGTTTCACAAGAGATCTATTGTTAAATAGTCGCGATAGTCATGTTTTGGGTGATGAGAATCCCAGCGCTATGAAGAGTCATCAACACAGACTGTCAGTTAATTTGTGGGCAGGCACAGTCAATGATGGCTTTCTAGGCCCGTTTCTTCTTCCTACTTGCTTGAAAGCACGGGTGCGCAGAGTGTTTGTCAGACACATGACTGAAAGCGCAGACACCGGTTATATATCAATATGGTGACGACGACCAATGATCCATTCTTTTAGTTTGAATCCACGCCATGTCCGATCCCTTATGGGAGTCGGGGATCTACAAGTAAGGAGTTCATGGGTGGCTGAAACTACATCAGTAGTGTTTGACGGGCCAGGAATTTGGATCGGGGGAGAGACAGGATGGGAAACGCGCTCGGATGGCCGATGAATTTAAGACAGCCGCCCGTGTAAAGCAGAAAATCCAGGTTCTAGGACTGCTGTTGTGGCCGAGCGGTTCTAGGCGCTTCAGTCTGGAACCGCGCGATCGCTACGGTTAGGCTTAAGTACTTCTAAGTTCTAGGGGACTGATGACCTCAGATGTTAAGTCCCATAATGCTCAGAGCCATTTGGACCATTTGGACCGGATTCTAGTTCCGGTCTGGCGTAAATTTTCACCTGTTACCAGAGTGATAGTTTTATGTGGCTTACTGGCCTGATACAGGTCTTTCAATTGGACGCCACTTAGACTATTTACGTGTACACAATCTATCCCAGGAAAGGGACCTACAGTTTAGCGTGGAATCCGAACCATATGTATCGTTTCTGGTGACTATTCACATGGTTGAGAGGTGAAGGCTAGATTAAAAAACAGACTGAAAAATCCAAGGTCTGACTGGGGTTCGATCCCGTGACCTCTTGGTTCCCAGTCAAGTGCTTAATCGATCTTTTCCTTATATCTCTTCCACCTCAGGCGTTGGCATAACCTAATTCCACCACCAATTTCACCCTACATCTAACTAAATCGTAATGTTTGCAACCCCTTCAGGCTACAGCCACGAACGAAAGCGAAACACGCCTCCCATCTCCTTATGGAGAAAAAGAGAGAGAGAGAGAAGGCAGGGAAATGGTACAACATTTTTCTCATTATTTTCTCTCCAGGCGTGTCTGCGTCGGGCAGACAGCGGGGTCGTCTTGTCATTCATCGAAAGGTAAACATCCTGTGGTTGACGAAGATATCTCCCGTCAGTTCATCCTGCGCTGTACCTTCAGTCTCACCTGCTACACCCCAATGCTGTGTTGAATACGTAAATAACGACCACCAGGTCCGACACCTGTTACCATTGTTATTTTTCAATGAAACCTTTGAACAAGTAAAATTCGTTGTTGTTGTCGTGGTCTTCAGTCCTGAGACTGGTTTGATGCAGCTCTCTATACTACTCTATCCTGTGTAAGCTTCTTCATCTCCCAGTACCTACTGCAGCCCACATCCTTCTGAATCTGCTTAGTGTATTCATCTCTTGGTCTGCCTCTACGATTTTTACCCTCCACGCTGCCCTCCAGTACTAAATTGGTGATCCCTTGATGCCTCAGAACAAGTCCTACCAACCGATCCCTTCTTCTAGTCAAGTTGTGCCACAAACTCCTCTTCTGCCCAATTCTGTTCAACACATCCTCATTAGTTACGTGATCTACCCATCTAATCTTCAGCATTCTTCTGTAGCACCACATTTCGAAAGCTTCTACTCTTTTCTTGGCTAAACTATTTATCGTCCATGTTTCACTTCTATACATGGCTACACTCCATACGAAAACTTTCAGAAACGACTTCCTGACAATACTCGATGTTAACAAATTTCTCTTCTTCAGAAACGCTTTCCTTGCAATTTCCGGTCTACATTTTATATCCTCTCTGCTTCGACCATCATCAGTTATTTTGCTCCCCAAATAGCAAAACTCCTTTACTATTTTAAGTGTCTCATTTCGTAATCTAATTCCCTCAGCATCACCCGACTTAATTCGACTACATTCCATTATCCTCGTTTTGCTTTTGTTGATGTTCATCTCATACCCTCCTTTCAAGACACTGTCCGTTCCGTTCAACTGCTCTTCCAAGTCCTTTGCTGTCTCTGACAGAATTACAAAGTCATCGGCGAACCTCAAAGTTTTTATTTCTTCTCCATGGATTTTAATACCTACTCCGAATTTTTCTTTTCTTTCCTTTACTGCTTGCTTAATATACAGATTGAATGGCATCGGGGAGAGGCTACAACCCTGTCTCACTCCCTTGCCAACCACTGCTTCCCTTTCATGTCCCTCGACTCTCATAACTGCCACCTGCTTTGTGAACAAATTGTAAATAGCCTTTCGCTCAATGTATTTTACCCCTGCCACCTTCAGAAAATTACCTAAAGTAAAATTTAGTTGTATCCTATTTCCTCCTGATGTCGCATTTGTAATGACGAGTATTGCCTTAACGCACTGAGACTTGTTGTGCCTCCACTGAACGTCGCTCAGATGTATAATTCACGGACACGGTGTGTCGCGAGCCCGCCCCGAGTTGGCCAGTGCCGCCCCCGCCCTTCGGCTGAGCCGGCAGGGCAGGCAGGGCAGGGCGCGGGCCTTATCGCCGGCTGCAGCTGTTTTGCGCCGCCATTGTGCGGGCCGTCTTTGAACCGTCTTGGCGCCGTCGGCTTTGTGTCGCCTCCCTGTGGAGGCCGCGCTGCTCCATCTCGGCTCGGTCGGGGCGGCGCGGCGCTTCGCGAACACGGACGCCCGCCAGCTTATTCGTGCGACAGCGCTCGCCGGGGTTGGCGTTGGATTCTCAGGAGTTTTAATGGCATCTCGACTGAGGGGCCGAATTAATCAGGTCCGCGGCTGACAGTTCTCACTAATGTATTCACACTGTGGTCACCAGCCGTCATTCACCCGTAAGTAACCGACAGTGTCCGTAAGTCTAGTGCGTTGCCCTCCGCGGACAGAATATGTTAATTTCCCATTTTCCTTGGTGTATAGTCGTGTCGACATGAAAAATATCACTGTCACCGACCTTCTGTCCATGTCTCTGAGACTACTGGAGCACTGTTCTAGTATCCTGTGACATCATTAAAAACTTTTCACAGCCGCAAGAGAGAGCGGATTTCATTGACGCAATTATCACGCAGTATGTCGTTCTTTTTCCTTAACAATTTATGTACCAATTTCTTTTCTTTTATTACTGCTTTTTGACAGTCAGAGCTAATGAAATAGCTGTAAAGTCTTAATCATCCTTCGACGTCCTGGCTTCTTGACATCGCGTAGCCAAATGAAAATACTGACATAACTGTGGATGGTATAACGATGGCCTCAGTATAGTGAAGAGTTGACAGTAGAGTATCATTAATAAATACGGATTTTATACAAGGTGTTACAAAAAGGTACGGCCAAACTTTCAGGAAACATTCCTCACACACAAATAAAGAAAAGATGTTATGTGGACATGTGTCCGTAAACGCTTAATTTCCATGTTAGAGCTCATTTCAGTTACGGATGAGGCTTCATTCCAACGTGATCAAATTGTAAATTTTCACAATCAACATGTGTGGACTGACGAGAATCCGCACGCAATTGTGCAATCACGTCATCAACACAGATTTTCTGTGAACGTTTGGGCAGGCATTGTTGATGATGTCTTGATTGGGCCCCATGGTCTTCCACCTACGCTCAATGGAGCACGTTATCATGATTTCATACGGGATACTCTACCTGTGCTGCTAGAACATGTGCCTTTACAGGTACGACACAACATGTGGTTCATGCACGATGGAGCTCCTGCACATTTCAGTCGAAGTGTTCGTACGCTTCTCAACAACAGATTCGGTGACCGATCGATTAGTAGAGGCGGACCAATTCCATGGCCTCCACGCTCTCCTGACCTCAACCCTCTTGACTTTCATTTATGGGGGCATTTGAAAGCTCTTGTCTACGCAACCCCGGTACCAAACGTAGAGACTCTTCGTGCTCGTATTGTGGACGGCTGTGATACAATACGCCATTCTCCATGGCTGCAACAGGGATTCCATGCGACAGAGGGTGTATGCATGTATCCTCGCTAACGGAGGACATTTTGAACATTTCCTGTAACTAAGTGTTTGAAGTCACACTGGTACGTTCTGTTGCTGTGTGTTTCCATTCCATGATTAATGTGATTTGAAGAGAAGTAATAAAATGAGCTTTAACATGGAAAGTAAGCGTTTCCGGACACACGTCCACGTAACTTATTTTCTATCTTTGTGTGTGAGGAATGTTTCCTGAAAGTTTGGCCGTACCTTTTTGTAACCCCCTGTAGAGGCACTTTATGTACTGGCTGCGGCAGGAAACATGCTCACACAGTGGCCTAAAAGCGGAGATTTATAGACACTACGAACTCTGTGAAGACCATTCAATGTCCCGAGGGATCTGTGACCCAACTACCTAGCGAACATGGTGTCTTCAGATCTCCGACAAACTCTGCTTCCCGCATTTCTCCGTGACCGCCTCCGGCGTTCGGACTGTTCATCAGCTTTCAAGGGGGTTGTTTACAGAATTAAACTCTCAGTCCGTAGCTGTTTATTTATCAAAACGTCGCAAAGGTCCCACTTTGTCTGATTTTTCCATTTTTAATGGAAAAAAGAAACGTTTGAATTAATCGTCACATTTGGATTTTGTTACAGTATTTCAAACTTCCTTTTTTTTTCGGGGAAAAAGACGAATACGTTTAGGGAAAGTTGTATTACTAAACAATTTCCTCGTTCCACTCACGTGAAATAAAAATAATGACGTTTGACAGAAATGGATGACAACAGTACGAAGGAATCAAATATGTTGAAGAAGTTGAGTGATCAGAGGAAAATGAGTGGTTAAGATTATCGGATGAGATGGAAGGAAGAAGACATAAGGAGAGATGAGAAACACACGGATAGTTTACGATGTGACAGACATACTGATTCACTGTTTACCAGAGGGAAAATAGCTAGGATATCCCAAGAGAGAAGCTACGCCAGTCATAACGATCATGGTCTCCTCTTGAATAGAGTTTAGTTTTCGTAAGTCGCAGGTTACAGGGTAGTCTGCGGTGAAGTAAGTGGAGGAAGATTTAGTATTGTGCAAAGATACAGACAAGATGCTGGTATTGCAGTTGTGGAATGGTGATATGTATTTGATATGTGTGGAGAAAAGTAAGAAACTGATGATAAAAACAGACCGTATGGTAATCACGTTGCCTTTGCGGTTCCATGAAGCCTATATGAGGGTACGAAGGACTGGCGTTATCAAACAACCGAATCTAAAGGTGTACTCCCAGAACCCGATGATTTCAGCAACTTTCTTCGAATGGACGATGAAACATTTAATAATTTGTTAAAGTCCTCTTGAAATAGGAAACCCTTTGGTGCCAAATTCGCTCTTATCTAACCACAGATGTGTCAAACAATACCGTCCACGTATCAACGAGCTTTGTCAATTTAATCTTACATTAAAGCAGAAGTTTTTCGTGTATGTTGTATTTTGACACTAATGTGGATGGCAACAAATGCAGCTAAAGCATTAAAAACATTAACTCTGGTGCTGTATTGGAAGAGGAATAAGAAGAAAACAAGACGCTGCTCCACGGAATGGTTTAAAACGAAAGAGAAATATACAGTGGTAAATCTGTTAAAAGAAATGTTACACTCGGTACCTGATGAACATAAATTTTCTGCTGATGGACAGTGAAATTTTTAATAACTTGTTTACAGGTACTTCGTTCTCACGCTGAAAAAGAAGACATGAATGTGCGAAACTATTTGGTCCTCTAATGACAGTTCATTAAAATACCACAACGTGAAAACACATAGCCTACCTCGTTTGTGGGAGATGCGGAGAACTTGGATTTTTTATGTCATTCCATTTCCGTTTGCATTTTAGTCGTACAGTATTTTCTTGTTAACCTCTTTCTCCGTAATATATGGTTGCGAAAGAAGCGACACCGCTACCATTTTGGCGTTTGCCGATGCTAATTTGTTTTTCTCCTCGATCGTAATTTCCATAGCTGTGGAAACTCACGATGCAGTGAGATAAATTGTAATCAAACTATTTCTAACTAAACGTGTGCAGCGAAACATCGACACCAATCAATGTCAGCTATCTCGTGAAGCCGGCCAGAGTGGCCGAGCGGTTCTAGGCGCTACAGTCTGGAACCACGCGACCGCTAAGGTCGCAGGTTCGAATGCTGCCTCGGGCATGGACGTGTGTGATGTCCTTAGATTAGTTAGGTTTAAGTAGTTCTAAGTTCTAGGGGACTGATGGCCTCAGACGTGAAGTCCCATAGTGCTCAGAGCCATTGGAACCATTTTTTTATCTAGTGAAATTTTCCCTCTGTCAAAATTGCTCGCAAACATGTCGGCACGATATAATCTTGCTAACACGTCTGACAGCACTGTTCACGGTCAAATGTTTCGCAAACATAGTTAAGTTAGACAAATCGTTTGATTTTGTGCATGTGCTATGTAGAAGCGCTACAGCACAGTAATAAAAATTTGGCATCACTAAAAACAGGACTAATTTCTGTTTAATTTTAGGAGGAAACTTTTCTAATTATTTTGATTGCAAATAGACAAGACAGGTTTGTTGTGTGCTGTAACAGCTTGCATATTGCAGTTTAAAAGCTCGTTTGTGAATATGCCGAGACCTTTTTCCTGTAATTAGTCCACGGCAGATTAAAACTTGTGTGTCCGGGAGAGGACATCAACTACTATAGTTTCTTCAGGTTTCTCGACTGGACACGCGTTTTGAAAGACGTTGAGTCGCATTGCAGTGCCGACAGATTAAAATTTTCAATCCGAAATCACCCCACTGGCGGTGATGAAGCGCTTCTCGACGTATCATCAGTTCCAAAGTTTCTGACGAGGAAAGTGTAAAACAGAGCTGGTGAGGAGATTGGAAAACAACGTTGGAATGTTCGGACGACTTGGGAGGTAGTGTCTTATCGTTGACAGGTGAACAGCCTGTGGTGTGCGTACTGTAAAACGTTCGGTACACACACCATCAGATTATTTGACTTGTCTCTCTAACGAAGTAGAAGAGTATCAGCAATATGTCTCGTGGTCTTATCGTGGTGTGTTTATCTTCTGCCGTTAGGTCAGATGATAGAAAGGCCACTTGCACGCTTAGAGAAGCAGATTGACGGTGACCAACTTTAAACAGAACTTGATTAATTTTCACACACATTTATTAAAATAATAAAAGCATAAAAATTACTTATCTTGGTTCTGGATGCTATTTACAATTAACAATCTGAAGTTTCTTTGGTATTGGTACGTTAATCTTATTCTCACATATACCTCTGATACTTGACAAAGGTGTCTACACTTTTATCTTCATGGCGATGTACAGGAATTTGGTAATTTTACTAGGCGCAGATTGAAACTTGACTATAGACTGGTACAGACAAATGTAGAACTCGTACAGACTAATGCAGACTGGTACAGACTGGTGCAGGCAAATGCAGACTGACTAATCGGAGGTCTGTACACTCGTTATAATATCTCGCACATTCGTGTATCACTGCGCGAGTGTGATCTGCGAGGAGAAAAGGTTCTACATTATCAGCAATCTCATTGGCTGTGTTACATATTAATACACGGATCGGCGGAAGCAGAATTTGGTCCGTCTCTATGGCAGCGCCATCTCGTAGTGCGGAGACGGACGAGAGATGCGCGCCTGCGCTGTTGTGCTTAGTGGGGCGCGCTCTAGTGGGAAAGTTATGTATGCGCTGACTATGCGGAACTATGTACACAACACAGCCGATAGTCCAGGGTAATGTCCGGCAGAAAAACTGAAGTAGATACCGAGGCACATTACAGCAAACATGTCTCTGCATCCTGCATCGCCAGGCCCAGCGGACACCGCAAAATGTAGAAAAGTGTGTGTGTGTGTGTGTGTGTGTGTGTGTGTGTGTGTGTGTGTGTGTGTGTGTGTGTGTGTGTGTGTGTGTGTGTGTGTGTGTACATGAGACAGAGACAAAGACAGAGAGAGAGAGACAGAGACAGTACCGAGAGAGAGAGAAGAGGGAAGGAGGGAAAAAGAGGAAAGTGGGAGAGAGAAGATTCAAAAATGGTTCAAATGGCTCTGAGCACTATGGGACTTAACATCTTAGGTCATCAGTCCCCTAGAACTTAGAACTTAAACCTAACTAACCTAAGGACACCACACACATCCATGCCCGAGGCAGGATTCGAACCTGCGACCGTAGTAGCCCCGCGGTTCCGGACTGCAGCGCTAGAACCGCACGGCCACCGCGGCCGGCAGGAGAGAGAAGAGAGACGGCAATGGTAGACGGACATAGCTGGATGGAGAGGGGTGAGTTTCCTTACCTTAACAACGCTATTTTTCTTTATGCAGCACAACAGCGGAATAACCGGGAAGATCACTTGCATACCTTAGACGACACGCGACACACTTCCGCTCCCACGTTCACTTTGGAGTGCACGCGCATCCTCTTGCTCCTCCGTCGTGGAATCAGAGGAAATCTGATGAGCGGATCTCCAGAGGCAGGTAGCGCTGGAGACGGGCGACGCCGGAGCTAGGCCGCTGCCTCATTACCCCCAGCTGCTGGGTACGTCGTCACGTGAACGCTACTCTCCAGCGTGCTCTCGGATATCCACCCCATTATTACAGCCTTTCAACACCCTCGTGCGTGAGTCTCCGCGTGTCGGCTGCCTGCGCATAGTATCACGGCTTAATTTCCTACCGACCTATCACTTTGCTAAAATACGCTGATGAGCCAAAGAAACTGGTATAGGAATGAGTGTTCAGATGCAGAGATATGTAAACAGGCAGAATACGACACGGCGGTCGGCAACGTCAGTATAAGACAAGTATCTGGCACAGTTGTTATATCGGTTACAGCTGTTACAATGACAGGTTATCAAGACTTAAGTGAGTTTGAACGTGATGCTATAGTCGGCGCACGAGCGATGGGACACAGCATCTCCGAGGTAGCGATGAAGTGGGGATTTTCCTGTACGACCGATGAACCCTGAAAACGTCAAATCTCCGACACCGCTGAGGCCGGAAAAATACCCTGCAAGAAAGGGACCAACGATGACTGAAGGGACTCGTTCAACGTGACAGAAGTGCCACCTGGAATGTAGCAGGCTCCGTAGAGCAGTTTATTACTCTGAGATTTATTCCACCTGACTACCATTATGACTAAACCTTGGTGCCACATAGACTGTATTAAATCGGGTGCACAGCGGGTCAACGTCCACCTAATGTTTGTTACTTGTCGTAAGCACCACAGACCACGACCGTTATATTTATCGAAGATGTTTGGCTCTCACAGTCAGTCCTGCTCTCCCACTCTCGATGCTACGCACTGTAAGCAATCTTGGGAAGCGAAAAATCAACCGATCAACCGACTAATGTTGTAAAGAAGCAGAGTGTTGCAGTAAACAAAAGATGAGACTGCATCGTGATTGCGGTATAGCCGCGCGGGATTAGCCGAGCGGTCTCAGGCGCTGCAGTCATGGACTGTGCGGCTGATCCCGGCGGAGGTTCGAGTCCTCCCTCGGGCATGGGTGTGTGTGTTTGTCCTTGGGATAGTTTAGGTAAAGTAGTGTGTAAGCTTAGGGACTGATGACCTTAGCAGTTAAGTCCCATAGGATTTCACACACATTTGAACTTTTTTTTTTTTTTTGTTGATTGCAGTACCCTGTTCTACCGTTGTTCTAAAGTTCATCATAGTTCCAGTGCGACTTCATGTCACACAATCAAAGTCGCTGCTTCGCGTACGCTTTTACCGGCGTTTTAAATTGCGGAATAACCTGTCGCTTCTCAAGTACTGTTCCAGACACTCGGAGCAGCGCCTGAGAAGTTATTTGTACTCTAAAACTACTTACTGCTCGAATAAGGTTAGCATTTCATCGGAATAGTCAGATACGGGTCTGCCCAACATGCAGGGCCCAGAGCGGCTCTCTAGAGCGAAAGCCCCAGCGCCAAAACTCGCCGATGAGTAATCACGTCGACACTCATTTTATAAACTAATGGAAGAAAAGAGCTTGTAACAGAGGAGATCATTTTCTTAATCCCTGTCCTCAATTACGTGCTTTAGATTACATTTAAAATATATATTTTTCGTAACCTGAAGGGTTAAGAAAAAATGGGACTCATTTCTCTCGACGCCGATATCTCGCAATATCACCATCTAATTTCTACCGGGGGGTTTCCCCTCAGCATTCACAATCTAAGCACTCTCTGAAACCGAAACTGTATTACTACGCTAAAATTGTCCTAGAAGGTACTAGAAATCTATAATTTTTCTTCCCAACTGGCACTCCCATCTACATCCGGCCACATCAACCAGTGCACATTCCTGCTCGAGATGACTCGAAGCCTTCTATACCTATCGTTCGACGTATGCCTGACCACTGCCTTCTACATACTCTTATTTACATTTGCTTTGATTAATAACGAAACCTACAGTTGATTTCCCCTTACTATCCCTGATACCTTGCCGGGCGACGGGGATACTGTGGCCAGGCCTCGGGATATGACCCCTGCACACTCTCTTCTCCCCGCCTTCCCTTCCGTGCCTCCATCCCCATTAAGGAAAAAAAGAGTGGTTAACGCAACTACTCAGTAAGCAGGAAACCCTGGGTTCGGATCCGAGTCCTGCACAAATTTTCTCTTTACGCTACCGATTCGACATAAAGTCCCAATACGGTTGATATCATCAGTAGATTCCCTTCTCTTTCATTCCTCCCCCTCCTCCTTCAATTTAAATGAAACTGTAGTTGTTTCATGCAGGGTTTATTTACTCCAGAAAGTACTGTCATGATTAATACAGAAGTTCTTGAAATAAAAATTAAATAAGGAAAAATTGTTTTTAAATTTAAATTCTAAGGGGATGAGCAGAACAATTTCTTATTTTCGTAGATAACTATTACATTTTACGAACGAAAGTCGAATTCTCATAATGGGTTTGACACCTAATCTGCTGCCCTTCTAATTTTTTGCTAACTCAGCTGAAAACACTGTTTTACTCAAATATGTAGTTGTAAATATTAAAAGTATCAAAGTGGACTTTTGCGTCAATTGAGAATATTCATGTTCTGAACTGCACTACAATTCCACCAGAGGGATTAATTTTAGTTTTATCTTCCAACGAGGAATCGGATGACGATTCGCCATAAGATTCGTATCTTTGCACTGGCACGGTTAATTTCGATATTTAATTTGCTACTTATTTGTACAATACTGATGATAGGCCACAGTCTGAGACTGACTGCTGTGGGTGTAGATGCACTTGGGGATGTACGACGGCGGCGGTTTGATCTGCCTGCTACTTTATGTACCACTGCAATCGGATGAACTATTCTGTACCATTTGACAAAGAAAATGTTGGGCAGACAGAAATTTTTAACGCGTATGATAAATTGAAAATTAGCATGAATGCGATCATTCCCTATCAGTCCTTTAGAATCAACGGTCAAACGCTGTTTCGAATAGCGTGTGGGGGGTATATTCTTGTAGACAAGCACACACTCAGCAGCGACCATCTTGCATGTCCGATCCTGAGTCTATTCCGGTTCCTGAGAACAGGGTAACTGCTGTAAACAGCTGCTGAGTTCATTCGTCGTAAAGCGACTTTAATCTGCAGTGCGCCGCCGCATCTGCTCCACAATGAGCGCCTCATGAGGAGCTTCATAAAATACATCTTCACGAACCTCCGACATCTGCCTGGGCCATCATGTGACTGTCTGCCGGGTGACTCAAAAAGATTCATCCCACTTCAGACGGCTGTATGTTCTGGATGGCTGAAGATATAAACCTTGAGTGGATTTTAGCATTAAATCCCATAGTGCTCAGAGCCATTTGGATTTTAACATCCGCATCGAAACTAAACTTTACCTTGGTTTCAGCTGCACGAGTAGGTTGCCGGTGATGTTCCACCCAGGCGCAGCTATGTCGCTCGCTGGCCCGTTATCCACTGTGCGTGAAGTCGAGATGGTGATACCAAGGCGACAAAAAGTGTTTTGCTTTCTACGTCAGATGAAATCCAGTTGTAACTGTGCGGCGTCAATCCCGTTGAGACTGGCTCTACACCTTCTACAACGTAAGGGGTGCATAGATTTCACACTGCACCGTCAGCCTTAAAGATCACTTGATCTCAAGTGAGGGGCGGGGGGAGGGATGGCAGTGGGAGCACTCAAGAGATGTTTGTGAAAATCTCCGTCTATCTGCCAACATCATTATATGAACTGCGGCGCCGCACAGCAACCAAAGAACGAATTTCAGTATCGCCTTGATGTATAGTACACTGAAGATTTGTGAAACTAAATGGAAACGCCGGGCCTAAACGTAATTAAATATCGAATGAGAAACATTTTCTTTCTATCCTGAAAAAAAAGTATTTTTTTAATTAAGAACCGCCTTTCTGTTCCTTATGTCATCGTCAAACGGTACCCTTTTGTTAAAAAGTAAATGATATTTTGCACGTCAGTAAGCGTTCTAAACTTCATAATGAGAGTGCCCCAAGGTTATATGATAACGCACGCAAAAGTTCGACATTTAAAGAATCACACTTCTTTTGAAAATGAAAAGATTGTAGACTTTTGGATAATCTAAAATTCGTCAGATTCGTAATAGTTTTCTGATTTTTTTTTAATAACACTTTACCCACTCATGATGTCCAGCATTGGAGACAGTACGTGTTGTAACATCTCAGTTTTTTTTGGCGCTATTCATTAATAGTGAGCTTCCGGACGTTAAACCGAGTTGTTGTTTTTATTGTATGAAATATACAAAATATTCACAGCACCTGGAGAAACCGCTGGGTCAGTCGTCGAAATATTATACAGAAAAGTCACTATTACTGTTACATCTTGTGTGCTCAAGGAATTTATCATCGAGATTGTTGTTGTTCTGAGGTCTTCAGTCCTGAGACTGGTTTGATGCAGATCTCCATGCTAATCTATCCTGTGCAAGCTTCTTCATCTCCCAGTACGTACTGCAGCCTACGTCCTTCTGAATCAGCTTATTGTATTCATCTCTTGGTCTCCCTCTACGATTTTTACCCTCCAAGCTGCCCTGCAATACTAAATTGGTGATATCTTGATGCCTCAGAACATGTACTACCAACCGATCCCATCTTCTAGTCAAGTTGTGCCACAAACTCCTCTTCTCCCCACTCCTATTCAGTACCTCCTCATTAGTTATGTGATCTACCCATCTAATCTTCAGCATTCTTCTGTAGCACCACCTTTCGAAAGCTTCTATTCTCTTCTTGTCTAAACTATTTATCGTCCATGTTTCACGTCCATACATGGCTACATTACATACAAATACTTTCAGAAACGACTACCTGACACTTAAATTTATACTCGATGTTAAAAAATTTCTCTTCTTCAGAAACGCTTTCCTTGCCATTGCCAGTCTACATTTTATATCCTCTCTACTTCGACCATCATCAGTTATTTTGCTCCTCAAATAGCAAAACTCCTTTACTACTTTAAGTGTCTCATTTCCTAATCTAATTCCCTCAACATCACCAGACTTATTCGACTACATTCCATTATCCTCGTTTTGCTTTTGTTGATGTACATCTTATATCCTCCTTTCAAGACACTGCCCATTCCGTTCAACTGCTCTTCCAAGTCCTTTGCTGTCTCTTGACGGAATTACAATGTCATCGGCGTACCTTAAAGTTTTTATTTCTTCCGAATTTTTCTTTTGTTTCTCTTACTGCTTGCTCAATATACAGATTGAATAACATTGGGGAGACGCTACAACCCTGTTCCACTCCCTTCCCAGCCACTGCTTCCCTTTCATGTCCCTCGACACTTATAATTGCTATCTGGTTTCTGTACAAATTGTAAATAGCCTTTCGCTCCCTGTATTTTACCCCTGCCACCTTCAGAATTTGAAAGAGAGTATTCCAGTCAACATTGTCAAAAGCTTTCTCTAAGTCTACAAATGTTACAAACGTAGGTTTGCCTTTACTTGATCTAGCTTCTAAAATACGTCGTAGGGTTAGTATTGCTTCACGTGTTCCCATATTTCTACGCAATCCAAACTGATCTTCCCCGAGGTCGGCTTCTACCAGTTTTTCCATTCGTCTGTAAAGAATTCGCGTTAGTATTTTGCAGCCGTGACTTATTAAACTGATAGTTCGGTAATTTTCACGTCTGTCAACGCCTGCTTTCTTTGGTATTGGAATTATTATATTCTTCTTGAAGTCTGAGGGTATTTCGACTGTCTCATACATTTTGTTCACCAGTTGGTAGAGTTTTGTCAGGACTGGCTCTCCCAAGGCTGTCAGTAGTTTTAATGGAATGTTGTCTACTCCCGGGGCCTTGTTTCGACTTACGTCTTTCAGTGCTCTGTCAAACTCTTCACGCAGTATCATATCTCCCATTTCATCTTCATCTACATCCTCTTCCATTTCTATAAAATTGCCCTCAAGTACATCACCTTTGTATAGACGCTCTATATACTCCTTCCACCTTTCTGCTTTCCCTTCTTTGGTTAGAACTGGGTTTCCATCAGAGCTCTTGATATTCATACAAGTGGTTCTCTTCTCTCCAAAGGTCTCTCTAATTTTCCTGTAGGCAGTATCTATCTTACCCCTAGTGAGATAAGCCTCTACATCCTTCCATTGTGCCCCTAGCCATGCCTACTTAGCCATTTTGCACTGCCTGTCGATCTCATTTACTGCACATTTATATTTTCTCCTTTCGTCAATTAAATTCAATATTTCTTCTGTCACCCAAGGAAGTCTACTAGCCCTTGTCTTTTTACCTACTTGATCCTCTGCTGCCTTCACTACTTTATCCCTCAAAGCTACCCATTCTTCTTCTACTGTATTTCTTTCCCCCATTCTTGTTAATTGTTTCCTTATGCTCTCCCTGCAACTCTGTACAACCTCTGGTTCTTTCAGTTTATCCAGGTCCCACCTCCTTAAATTCCCACCTTTTTGCAGTTTCTTCAGTTTTAGTCTACAGCTCATAACCAATAGATTGTGGTCAGAGTCTACATCTGTCACTGGAAATGTCTTTCAATTTAAAATCTGGTTCCTAAATCTCTTTCTTACCATTATATAATCTATCTGAAACCTGTCAGTATCTCCAGGCTTCTTCCATGTATACAATATTCTTTTATGGTTCTTGAACCACGTTTTAGCTATGATTAAGTTATACTATGTGCAAAATTCTACCAGGCGGCTTCCTCTTTCATTTCTTTCCCCCAGTCCATGTTCACCTATGTTCCCTCCTCTCCCTTTTCCTACTATCGAATTCCAGTCTCCCATGACTATTAACTTTTCGTCTCCCATCACTATCTGAATAACTTCTTTTATCTCATCATACATTTCTTCAATTTCTTCATCATCTGCAGATCTAGTTGTCATATAGAGTTGTACTACTGTCGTAGGCGTGGGCTTCGTGTCTATCTTAGCCACAACAATGCGTTCGCTGTGCTGTTTGTAGTAGCTTACCTGCATTTCTATCGTTTTATTCATTATTAAACCTACTCCTGCTTTACCCCTATTTGATTTTGTATTTATACCCTGTATTCACCTGACCAAAAGTCTTGTTCCTCCTGCCACCGAACTTCATTAATTCCCACTATACCCAACTTTAACCTATCCATTTCCCTTTTTAAATGTTCTAACCTACCTGCACGATTAAGGGATCTGACATTCCACGCTCCGATCCGTAGAACGTCAGTTTTCTTTCTCCTGATAACGACGTCCTCCTGAGTAGTCCCCGCCGAGAGATCCGAATGGGGGACTATTTTACCTCCGGAATATTTTACCCAAGAGGACGATATCATCATTTATCCATACAATAAAGCTGCATGCTTTACTCTCTAGAATCTAAACACATGTTCTGTCATCCTGTTGCTCCTTCTTGTCACTATTTCCTAATGTGTGGTGTCTTCCCTGATTCTGCAGAGAATCCTTGCATTTCCGAAATTATCAGTCCTGTTATGTTCTGCATCCTCGTACAATACTACACCTGAAACGCTCCGAATGTCTTTCTAAATTCATTTCCGGAAATTAAAACCTAGATTTGGTAGCAGACACTTCTTTTGACACGAAAGGTTCGCTATGTCTGTGCTAGCCGGCTTTTTGTATCCTCTTAACTTCATTCATCATCGGTTATTTTGTTTCCGAATTTATAAAATTCGATAAGTATTTATGCCTATGAAACTGGAAAACGTTTGACATTTACTTGAAGTTGAGCTACGGACAGAGTATTACGAGGGTTGGAACTTTAATAGTGGCAACTATTTCTTTACAGCTCGTACAAAACAGATACGTGTTTCAAAGTTTTACTGGCCTTCAAAGTAGTCACCAGCATTGTGTATAACCCGTTATCAGCGATGTGGAAGTCATAGGATCCTCTTACCAGTGCCAGTTGTGTTGACAGTCCGAGCGGCGCGGTCTATTGACCGACGAATTTGTAGCAGTTCTAAAGCGAATAACGTGAAGTGTTTCCTTCAGTTTATAAATGGAGTTGAACTTACGAGGGCTTAAGTCAGGGGCGTGCAGTAACTGGTATAGCACTTAGAAGCACCATAAGCCAAACAAATCAGTAACAGCTTGCACTGTACATGCTTGAGCATTGTCCTGCAAAATGATGGTCAGGTCCAGCAAAAAGTTTCATCACTTTTGTCTCTATGCTGTTCATTTTGAACACAACCTACAAACAGCTTAGAGACAGAAGTGATGACACTTTCTGCAGGACCTGACCATCATTTTGCAGGACAATGCTCAAGCACGTACAGTGCTAGCTGTTACTGATTTGTTTGGCTGATGGGGCTGCCTAGTGCTATACCACCTACTCCAATCCCCTGTCTTAAGCCCTCGTAAGTTCATATCCCTTTCTAAACAAGAGGAAACACTTCGCGGCATTCGCTTCAGAACTGCTACAATTTCGTCGGGCAATAGCCCGTGCCGCTCGAACTGTCAACACAACTGGCACTACTGAGAGTATCATTCGACTTCCACATCGCTGGCAACGGGTTACACACAATACTGGTGACTACTTTGAAGGTTGATAAAACTTTGAAACATGTATCTGTTTTGTACGAGCTGGAAATGAATAGTTGCCATTATTAAAGTTCTAATACTCGTTTAATATACATATACATATGTTCAAAATATTCCGGAAGAAAATGTTCAAATGTGTGTGAAATCTTATGGGACTTAACTGCTAAGCCAAGCAAGATCGTAAGAGATGGAAAAGAGCCACCGTGGTACAACAACCGAGTTAGAAAACTGCTGCGGAAGCAAAGGGAACTTCACAGCAAACATAAACATAGCCAAACCCTTGCAGATAAACAAAAATTACGCGAAGCGAAATGTACTGTGAGGAGGGCTATGCGAGAGGCGTTCAATGAATTCGAAAGTAAAGTTCTATGTACTGACTTGGCAGAATATCCTAAGAAATTCTGGTCTTATGTCAAAGCGGTAGGTAGATCAAAACAAAATGTCCAGACACTCTGTGACCAAAATGGTACTGAAACAGAGGATGACAGACTAAAGGTCGAAATACTAAATGTCTTTCTCCAAAGCTGTTTCACACAGGAAGACTGCACTGTAGTTCCTTCTCTAGATTGTCGCACAGATGACAAAATGGTAGACATCGAAATAGACGACAGAGGGATAGAGAAACAAGATAACAGAACGCAGCATGTCATTTTCAATGGAGAGAAGTCTTCCGAAGTAAGAGTGATTTCAGGTGTGCCCCAGGGGAATGTCATAGGACCGTTGCTGTTCACAATATACATAAATGACCTGGTGGATGACATCGGAAGTTCACTGGGGCTTTTTGCAGATGTTGCTGTGGTGTATCGAGAGGTTGCAACAATGAAAAATTATACTGAAATGCAGGGGGATCTGCAGCGAATTGACGCATGGTGCAGGGAATGGCAATTGAATCTCAATGTAGACAAGTGTAATGTGCTCCGAATACATAGAAAGAAAGATCCCTTATCATTTAGCTACAAAATAGCAGGTCAGCAACTGGAAGCAGTTAATTCCATAAATTCCCTGGGAGTACGCATTAGGAGTGATTTAAAATGGAATGATCATATAAAGTTGATCGTCGGTAAAGCAGATGCCAGACTGTGATTCATTGGAAGAATCCTAAGGAAATGCAATCCGAAAACAAAGGAAGTAGGTTACAGTACGCTTGTTCGCCCACTGCTTGAATACTGCTCAGCGGTGTGGGATCCGTACCAGATAGGGTTGATAGAAGAGATAGAGAAGATCCAACGGAGAGCAGCGCGCTTCGTTACACGATCATTTAGTAATCGCGAAAGCGTTACGGAGTTTATAGATAAACTGCAGTGGAAGGCTCTGCAGGAGAGACGCTCAGTAGCTCGGTACGGGCTTTTGTTAAAGTTTCGAGAACATACCTTCACCGAAGAGTCCAGCAGTATATTGCTCCCTGCTACGTATATCTCGCGAAGAGACCATGAGGATAAAATCAGAGAGATTAGAGCCCACACAGAAGCATACAGACAATCCTTCTTTCCACGAACAATAAGAGACTGGAATAGAAGGGAGAACCGATAGAGGTACTCAGGGTACCCTCCGCCACACACCGTCAGGTGGCTTGCGGAGTATGGATGTAGATGTAGTAGATGTAAGGTCATCAGTCCCTAAGCTTACACACTACTTAACTTAAATTATCCTAAGGACAAACACACACATTCATGCCCGAGGGACCAGCCGCACAGTCCATGACTGCAGCGCCCCAGACCACTCGACTAATCCCGCGCGGCATTCCGGAACATCAGCAATTTCGCGCCAGTAGTGTGTTGGAGCGAAATGCGGTAAGCACGCGTCCACACGCCTACGTATAATGTGCAGCTGCCGGAAGTTTCATTGTTGTATGTCTGTTTCTTATTTGATCAGTGCTGTATTGACTAGAACGATGTATCGTACAGTTTGGGAATTTCGTTGTGGAAGAGAAAGAGAAGCAACGCCTCTGGATTAAATTTTGCATGAAATTCAAGTAAACCGTTACAGAGACACACCAAATGATGCAGGAAGCCTACGGTGATGAGATCTCAAGCTGCACTCGGTGTTAGAATGGCTCACACGGAAATGGCCGGACGAAAGTTAAAGATGATCTCGTTCAGGACGCCCTTCGATGTCTACCGACTTCGCTCATGTCAGAAACGTCAACGAAATTGTGCGTACTAATCGAAGACTGACTGTCCGAGAGACTGCAGAAGAATGTAACGTTTCAGTTGGAACATGTCATAAAATTTTGACACAGCATCTTGGAGCGCATCGTGTTGCCGTCACGTTCGTCCCATGGCTCATGAGTCAAGACCAGAATGACCTTCACCTCGCAATCTGTGAAGACCTTTTGGATGTCGCAAATGAGAACGAGATGTTCCTAAAGAGAATCGTAACTGGTAATGAAACGTGGGTCTACGGTTATGATGTTGAGACCAAATTTCAATTTTGGGTCGAGAAAAGTTCTCCAAGACCAAAAAGCTCGCCAGGTCATGTTAAATGTCGAAGCCATGTTGATGATTTTCTTTGGATTTTAAGGACTAGTTCATCATGAATTCGTGCCACATGGACAAACTATTAATCGGTGGTACTATCGGGACGTGTTTCAACGCCTGCGAGAAAATGTCAGAAGGAAACGGCCTAAAATTTGGCGAAAAAATTCATGGTTCTTGTATCAGGACAACTCACCCGCACATTCGCCGCTGTTGGTGCGTGACTATTGCACGAAAAACGAAATCACTGTGCTGCCTCCGTACTCTCCAGACCTGGCCCCTATGGACTTTTTTTTATTTCCAAATTTGAAAACCCCGTTGAAGGGACGAAGATTTGCAACGATTGACGAGATAATAGAAAATTGGTAGACAACTCTTCACGCGATCGAGCAAGAGGCGTACCAAGACTGCTTCCGGAAGTGGAAACGGTGTTGGGAGTGGTGTACCAACTGCAGAGGAGAGTATTTTGAAGGGTACCATGCATAATAAGCAAAAGGTAAGCATAGAAAAATTTTGTGGACAAAGTTCCGGGATCTTTTAAACAGACCTCATATATAAGAAAGTGACAGTACACAATCAGCTGGAACCACTGAGTGACATCTTTGTCTGTCATCAAGAAATAGAATAGGTTTCAGCTACAGATAAATAGGACTGTGGACTAATACCATTATCAAGTAGGACGTATAAAATTATAAATGCTCTCATTTTTAGGTATAAGAATTAAAATAATATTATATCAGGAAAAAATTAACATTTCAAAAGTATATAAAACCTAAATATTGTAGACTACTCATGTCGACGGGGGAAAGGGTTTATGGTTAAGAAACTTCACCAAAAGTATACATTCGCTGCTGTTGAAGGGACAAATTAAGTAGTAAGGATATCTTGGTAGAAATCTGTAGATATCAACAAGCTCTAAAACTTTTAAAAGGCTGAAAACTAGGGTGATGTTTTGATGTTCTACAGGAGAATACCTATGTTAAGAAGCCCTTCTTGGCGTATAACTGCAAAAAGGTATAAACACATTCCATTTCAGTTTAATAGAACAGCAGTTTATTCATCGCTATATATTAACAAAACTGCTTCACTGTAATCAGTTGTTGGTAGTACAGCTAGAAATGGATGAAGAAGAAATGGTACGTAAAAACATATGATTGTAGCTGAAACACTTCAGATCAGTTTTAGGAAAAGAATTATTATTTCTGCCGGGATAACGGATTGGAATCAGTGAAAAGAAATCATGTTTTCATCAAAATAGTTTGTACTGACGGGAAGAAATACTTGTTAAAGCTGTAATCACGAGACTTGCTAAGATTAGAGATAGAATATTTTGACATAGAAGAATCAAGATGTCAAAGGAGGTTCGTCTCGTTAAGGACGATGTTATAAGCTTCGCTTTCACAAAAAGTTACATTCTCATAGAAATTGTGGTCGATAAAGTCTATACATATTATCAAATTAAATTCCTCCGCATCGTTTTCCTGTCTGTGTTGAGGCTAATCTCAGGAGCTGCTGTAGTGATTTTGATACGATTTTCTCTAATAGGCAGACTGTTCCCCGAGAATGATTTTTGTATGTGCTTTATTAACGCTACGTGAGGCAAGTCATCAGGACGTAGATACTTATTTCTTCCCCTGCTAGTATATACTTTCTTTTATTCTGGATTTTTCTGTTATTATCATGCACATCCTTATTATTTCCTTCACTCTGTAACCCACATATTGTAGTACATACTTAGTCACTTCATTATTTCGATAATATTTCATCATAAATATTCCTGTCTATTCTTAAACTTGCTTAATGAGTATTTTTGCAATACTTTCTGCCGTTTTTGATACAGACGAGGACAAACAAACAAAAACCTGTGGTAGTGCAGCTTCCTGTTCCAAACCTACTCGTGAGATCAGTTCTCAAGCCACTTGTAACAGAAGAAGCTGTGTTATAGCCTTGAGCAACGTAGTCAGAATGTCTCGGAGTATATACGGAAGAATCTGAAACGCACAAGAGGCCCTTGCGAAGTACCACTTTTTTATTTGCATAAGAACACAAGATTGGACTCTCGTCCCGAAATCTGAGAGCGCCCGAGAAGTCTGTATGCAGGAGCTACTCGGCGGAAATTGAGTTGCTATTTTACAAAGGCGATGCTCAGCTGAATAGCCGGACTCTCTCTTAGCAGAGGGAGGAGAACAGAGCATCCCGGCGCGGGTCTTTGTGCACGTGGAATTCTGATAGGCTTGGCGCTCCACCCTAACCAGCCTCCGTCTCTATCAGTGGCGGCAGCCTGTGCAGCTCTTTTCGTTTTGCTCACGGCTGAAACAAATAGCGAGGCATAGCTAATGAAGAGTTACAGATCTCATGGCACACGACATTACTTTCATTTTACACCTCACTGTTCTCTACAAGAACATTTTCTTCGTAACTGCATTTCACAACGTTTCATCCTTGCTACTACCCAAACACATTAATAAGCAACTGAACTAGGTACAGCCAACTAGTAACATGTGCGACACTATTCCACCACGGTGACGGAAACGACATATGCACGAAACACCGAAAGGGTGAGGGAGCTATTTTCATCCATGCCGCTTAGCAGCCGCCCACTAGTTCGAAGACTGGTAGGAGCTGGTAACAACACGCGCACGTGTTGCTCGATGGCGTCCCAGATGTGCTCGTCTTGACTGAGATCACGCCGCCTGGGAAGAATTAGAAACTCTCTCTTGTGTACTGAATGTTGCTCAAATCATTCTGACACGGTTATGGGATGCATTGCAACGTCTTGCTGAATGTACAGGTTACGTGCGTGGTGCCACGGTTGAAAAAACGGTTGCGGCTGTTACGACAGTAGATCCCTGTGTATTTCGCCAGTGAGAGACGATAACAGACACCGTACGTGTCATCCAAATATCCACCAAATGGGGATACAGGCACCACCTGCCGGAGTGGCGCGCTATTCATAAGAGGGATGCGTTACTTCTTGCAGTTTTCGACGCACTCGCGTGCTTCCATCTACTGTGTATCGACACGCACCACCACTCCAATTCAGCCAACTTTCACGCCCCAGAGCACTTGTAATAATGCCAATCTCTGTTCCCAGTAATATGTCGTCAGTAGAGACAAATTGCCTAATGATTCGTCTCGCTGATGTCCGCCAACAGACGCTAGACAGTTGACGACGCCCTATCAGGAAAGCGGTTTCACCAGGTAGGTGCTTATGGTAGTACCTGTCTTTTAAATGTCCTGGGAAATGACTTGCCATTCGCGTTGACGGTGATATGTGGAAAGACTACCATTGGCTTCGTGGGATTTGGCTGAAAATACGAGGTCGTCTGGGTTCTCAAGTAGCTTGCCCCTCGGATCTCGGACACACGTGTGCAAGTGATGCATTTCATCTCCGTGCGGCTCGCTGTGGGCACTAGTGGGTGTTTCTTACTGCTGGCCGCTAGATAATGATGCCTCTCTTTTAAAGAGGGTCTTTGATACAACGTTATTCCTCTGGACTGATGTCAAAGGCGCTCTGCGGAGTGTGGGCTGGTTACACTCAGATTTGGACATCAACAGTTTGGTAGCTGGACGGCAGTGCCGTAACCTGAAACAGACATAAAACACTTTTACGTTTGATGTACGTACTGGTCATAAAAAGATTAATACAACTGAAATCATCGGCTCCTTGTTTCTGCATAAAATTAAATTGTGTAAGCAATAAGCAAAGTAGAAGGAACGGAAACTCGAAGTTCCAGAAGTTGAGCGTCTGTCGTAGGATGCAGCCAGCTACACTTGAAATTAGCGTGAGCAAGTTCAGTGATCTCCACAGTGCAGATAACCTAAGGAAATGACACAAAATGTATCACCTGTCGTCGAGAACGGCTGACAAAGTAAAGGCCGATTTTCACTGCACGTCAATGCAACTGAACGAACGGCAAGTGTGTTCACATTAGACGGAGCGTCAACATAACGTCCTTCGCTTAGCAAATTGGAAATTTGTGGTAAAGACTATGGGATCAAACTGGTGAGGTTGCCGGTCCCTAGGCTAACACACTAATTAAACTAACTTACACTAACTTACGCTAAGTAGAACACACACCCATGCCCGAGGGAGGACTCGAACCTCCGACGGGAGTAGCTGCACGAACCGTGACAAGACCCCCTAGACCGCACGGCTACCCCGTGGGGCCCTTCGCTTAGCCCAATACTGAACACTGAAAGTGAGGCTATGAGACGCCTTGAAACAAAAATTTGGATTACAGTGTATGAATCAAAGAACCAGCAATGATGATGTTTATTAATGACCAAAGCGTACTTAACAGCAGATGTGCTTGATAAGGTTTTTTTTTTTTTATCTTATGGGACTTAACTGCTAAGGTCATCAGTCCCTATGCTTACACACTACTTAACCTAAATTATCCTACGGACAAACACACGCATTCATGCCCGAGGGAGGACTCGAATCTCCGCCTGGAGATAAGGTTTGTGGCCGGCCGAAGTGGCCGTGCGGTTAAAGGCGCTGCAGTCTGGAACCGCAAGACCGCTACGGTCGCAGGTTCGAATCCTGCCTCGGGCATGGATGTTTGTGATGTCCTTAGGTTAGTTAGGTTTAACTAGTTCTAAGTTCTAGGGGACTAATGACCTCAGCAGTTGAGTCCCATAGTGCTCAGAGCCATTTGAACCATAGATAAGGTTTGTAAGGTAAGTTAACAAGTGAAACAACAGCAAAACAATCGTCTAAACAATTAGAAATATCACCTGTCTCTTTAGCGAAAATATTTAAATAAAAACATATCAAACAGTGTTTATAAGTTAGTACACAGAGCCTTTTACCTTACCCATAGTGTTTTGTTTTTCTCGGCACCAGACAATGTCAAAACAACTCTTTTTTTCTCCTTCGATAGACTTAACTTTTAAAAAAAGTTACTTAATGAAATTTGCTTAATTAGTTTCTGCTCTTATTCACACACACATTGTAGACATCTCCTTTGTTCAGTTACAGTAAAACCCAAATCACTTTAGATATCTGCCCCACTTGAAGAGGAACACTCTCTGGAAGAAATGTCCAAGTCGTCATGGAACATAAGCAATGTGTCACGAAAACTAAGCATACTAATCATCACCATCATCATCATTTAAGACTGATTATGCCTTTCAGCGTTCAGTCTGGAGCATAGTCCCCCTTATAAAATTCCTTCATGATCCCCTATTCAGTGCTAACATTGATGCCTCTTCTGATGTTAAGCCTATTACTTCAAAATCATTCTTAACCGAATCCAGGTACCTTCTCCTTGGTCTGCCCCGACTCCTCCTACCCTCTACTGCTGAACCCATGAGTCTCTTGGGTAACCTTGCTTCTCCCATGCGTGTAACATGACCCCACCATCTAAGCCTGTTCGCCCTGACTGCTACATCTACAGAGTTCATTTCCAGTTTTTCTTTGATTTCCTCATTGTGGACACCCTCCTGTCATTGTTCCCATCTACTAGTACTTGCAATCATCCTAGCTACTTTCATATCCGTAACCTCAACCTTATTGATAAGGTAACCTGAATCCACCCAGCTTCCGCTCCCATACAACAAAGTTGGTAGAAAGATTGAACGGTGCACAGGTAACTTAGTCTTCGTACTGACTTCCTTCTTGCAGAAGAGACTAGATCGTAGCTGAGCGCTCACTGCATTAGCTTTGCTACACCTCGCTTCCAGTTCTTTCACTATGTTGCCATCCTGTGAGAATATACATCCTAAGTACTTGAAACTGTCCACCTGTTCTAACTTTGTTCCTCCTATTTGGCACTCAATCCGTTTATATCTCTTTCCCACTGACATTACTTTCGTTTTGGAGATGCTAATCTTCATACCATAGTCCTTACATTTCTGATATAGCTCTGAAATATTACTTTGCAAACTTTCAATCGAATCTGCCATTACAACTAAGTCATCCGCATATGCGAGACTGCTTATTTTGTGTTGGCATATCTTAATCTCACCCAGCCAGTCTATTGTTTTCAACATATGATCCATAAATAATATGAACAACAGTGGAGACAGGTTGCAGCATTGTCTTACCCCTGAAACTACTCTGAACCATGAACTCAATTTACCGTCAACTCTAACTGCTGCCTGACTATCTACGTAAAGACCTTTAATTGCTTGTAAAAGTTTACCTCCTATTCCATAATCTTGTAGAACAGACAATAACTTCCTCCTAGGAACCCGGTCATATGCCTTTTCTAGATCTATAAAGCATAGATACAATTCCCTGTTCCATTCATAACACTTCTCCATTATTTGTCGTAAGCTAAAGATCTGGTCCTGACAACCTCTAAGAGGCCTAAACCCACACTGATTTTCATCCAATTTGTCCTCAACTAATACTCGCACTTTCCTTTCAGCAATACCTGAGAAGATTTTACCCACTATTATGTAAATTAAAGGTGGAAGTGAATAAAGGGAAAGGAAAGGGAAGAAACTATTCATAAAACCTGCATCGGGACCTTTATGTGGAAACAGCGGCTTCGATTGAAAATGTGTGTCGAATCGGGATCCGAACTGGGTATCTCCTGCAGACTAGACATTCGCGTTAACCACTGTGGCACCCGAAAGCAGTGTTTGTCGGAAATTCGCGGCCTCTCTCGGCCGACCCCCATTCCCACGTAGCCCCACCCATCACCCAGTCCTCGTCCATGTCCTCCGTGCTCGCTACTTTAAGATTCCTGCAGGAAGCCGAACGTACTTGTGCATCCGACCTGAAGGTGATGTATTCACTACAGGTGTGAAATAACCGAATCCACGCATTTATGTAATTGATTTATTTCGATGTGCAACGAATCCACCACCTTCAGTACAGATCCACTAGCTCGTTCGACCTGAGGGAATCTCAAAGGAGCTAGCAGGGAGGACAGGAACGGGAAATGCGGATGGGTGGCGCTAGGGAACGATGTGGGTCGGCCGACTGGAGTCCTGAGATAGTACGTGAAATTGACGCAAAAGTGGTCTCCGAGTGGTGCAGTGGTTAATGCAACTGCTAGGTAAGGAGGAGATCCCGAGTTCGAATCCCAGTCGCCTACACATTTTCATTCCTCGCCGTTGCTTCTGCATAGAAGTCCCGATGCAGCTAACATCAATAATTCCTTTCCTTCTCTGCTTTTTCCTATCGTTTCTCCCCTATCCACCTGTGGTGCCACCGCCACACACCACACTTGCTAGGTGGTAGCCTTTAAATCGGCCGCGGTCCGTTAGTATACGTCGGACCCGCGTGTCGCCACTATCAGTTATTGCTGACCGAGCGCTGCCACTCGGCAGGTCTAGTCTAGAGAGACTCCCTAGCACTCGCCTCAGTTGTACAGCCGACTTTGCTAGCGATGGTTCACTGTCTACATACGCTCTCATTTGCAGAGACGACAGTTTAGCATAGCCTTCAGCTACGTCATTTGCTACGACCTAGCAAGGTGCCATAGTCAGTTACTATAATTACTTCAAGGATGCATTCTGAACAGATAATATTGTGAATCATGTGGCGTCAAGAACGACGTTCATCATTAATGGATTAAAGTTAAGTATCAAACTAATTACGTCCGCCTTCTGAATTCTAATTCCTTGTCATGTTCCAGACCTCACGTCAGTATAGTTCTTCCCTCCAAACGCCAGCCTGCGTGAGCTAAAACACGTGCATTTCAGCCTCCACTAGTAACACGGTGTTGGCTCTTTTGCCAACACAAAACCACCTTCTGTTTACATTGACCTTGCCGTCCAATTCCATTCCGTCCGGTTCCATTGACGGCATGTGTGAACTGCACCGTTTGAAATGCATTGAGTGAAGTGCTGGCGTTCCATTCCGTCCCGTACATTAGGTCAGGTGTCAATCGACCTTAACACTCCCTTGGCAGTACAGCGACAGTGGCAATGAGAAGACGATGGAACAGCGTGGCGACGTTCAGTATAGCGTCTGACGGTATCCTACCCTGCAGCAGAGAATACATACAGGGTGAGGCATAATAAAGAGCGATTTTTAAAAGACTGTTAAGTAAAAACACTTCGTTAAATGTTTTCTATTTCATAATCTTAAAATACATGAAAAATGATTTTCCTGCAATAGTATAGTAAGACAAGGCTGCAACCTGTCTCCATTGTTGTTTATATTATTTATGGATCATATGTTGAAAACAATAGACTGGCTGGGTGAGATTAAGATATGTGAACACAAAATAAGCAGTCTTGTATATGCGGATGACTTAGTTGTGATGGCAGATTCGATTGAAAGTTTGCAGAGTAATATTTCAGAGCTAGATCAGAAATGTAAGGACTATGGTATGAAGATTAGCATCTCCAAAACGAAAGTAATGTCAGTGGGAAACAAATATAAACGGATTGAGTGCCAAATAGGAGGAACATAGTTAGAACAGGTGGACGGTTTCAAGTACTTAGGATGCATATTCTCACAGGATGGCAACATAGTGAAAGAACTGGAAGCGAGGTGTAGCAAGGCTAATGCAGTGAGCGCTCAGCTACGATCTACTCTCTTCTGCAAGAAGGAAGTCAGTACCAAGACTAAGTTATCTGTGCACCGTTCAATCTTTCGACCAACTTTGTTCTATGGGAGCGAAAGCTGGGTGGATTCAGGTTACCTTTTCAATAAGGTTGAGGTTACGGATATGAAAGTAGCTAGGATGATTGCAGGTACTAGTAGATGGGAACAATGGCAGGAGGGTGTCCACAATGAGGAAATCAAAGAAAAACTGGGAAGGAACTCTATAGATGTAGCAGTCAGGGCGAACAGGCTTAGATGGTGGGGTCATGTTACATGCATGGGAGAAGCAAGGTTACCCAAGAGACTCATGGGTTCAGCAGTAGAGGGTAGGAGGAGTCGGGGCAGACCAAGGAGAAGGTACCTGGATTCGGTTAAGAATGATTTTGAAGTAATAGGTTTAACATCAGAAGAGGCACCAATGTTAGCACTGAATAGGGGATCATGGAGGAATTTTATAAGGGGGGGCTATGCTCCAGACTGAACGCTGAAAGGCATAATCAGTCTTAAATGATGATGATGATGATGATGATGATGAGTATAACATCCGTTATTTTTTGAAGACAACTCCGATAAGATGGCGACCGTTTAGATGCACAAATTCCTCCTGCGTGACCTTGGAGTGACTCATCACATTGCGCAACATTTCCAGTGGAATCTGAAAAACTTCCTGTCGGATCCGCACTCTCAGGGTTTCAGTTGTTCGAGGAGGGTTATCTTGATTTTCAGATAACCCTACAAGAAAAAGTCACATGTTGTGAGATCCGGTGAACGAGAGGGCCATACAGTATCCCCATTTCGGGAGATCACATGATTTGTAAACAAACAACTGACAATATTCGTGCTTACTCGAGCAATGTGTGAGGTTGCTCCGTCCTGCTGGAAAAACTTCTCATCGTTCACTTCGTAGTGTGGAAGTCGTGCAATAAAAATGTTTTCCAACATGTCTGCGTATTTCGGTGAAGTCACTTACACAGCATTTCCAAGGCCATCTTCAAAAACATATGGCCCTATGATCCATAGTGAATACATGGCGCACCACACAGTAACTTTCGCGGAGTGTAGTGGCTGGTGATGCGGTTCTCTAGGTTTAACATCACTACAAAATCGCAAGTTCTACTTGTTCATATAGCTGGAAGGATGGATGTGAGCTTCATCACTCAGCCACAGACGGTTTACAATGTCCTCGTCTTGGTTAGTCATGTTCTAAAATTCTAAGTAGAACCGTCTTCGGCTCACATAATCTGTTTCCTTAAGCGCCTGGATCGTTTGGATTTTGTAGGGGTGAAAAATGTTGGTGTAAATTTCTTCTTACTGTTCTGTTTGAAATCCCAAATGTAGCGTTGTGCCGAACAGATGAGCGACTAGGGCTTTTGTCAGTGGCAACTCTTACACGTTCCATGTTTTCAGGCATGCGCACAGTTTTTGGTCTCCGAGTTTCCTTCTTTGTCGTTGACGCCGTCTCTTCAAAGATCTCAACCCACTTTTTAATCGCACAGGCAGATGGCACCTGCCGATTTCGATAATGTTGAAGTTGTTGCGGAATGCAAGACGTGCTAGCTGGTACGAACTACCGTTTTGATAAAATGGTTTGACGCCGTACACATATTGCTGTGGGGTCCAGCGCTCCATTATGACTAAATGCTATTTCGCGCCAAACGTGACTGACGCTATCTCCTCTATCTCTCTCCGACGCAGCTTGATTCGTGAGCTTATTAAAATCGCTCAATATTATGTCTCACCCTGTATTTGTTGCAGCCAGTATCTTAGACTAACAATTTCTCCTTTATGCGATACTGTATCTACATTATCCACTTCTGGATGTTTTATCAATTATTTGACAAATCCTTCTTATATTTTGGAAACCTTTCCTTTCCTTACTTTCTTTCCAGCAACCTATCTTTTCGTACTATTATCTAGTACAGATTTTAGCAGACCATTCCAGATGCATTGCTCTTTTGCAGTTTACTGTTTTTATGTATATATGTAAAATAACTTTGTTGTTAATAAAATGTGAATTTATATTTAACAACAGCACTTGCTACTGTCTCTGTCTGCCATATTTCTTTTGACAGCTCTTGTCATCAACATTCAGTAAGTCCCTTCTGTTGAAAAATTATTCACGAACGATTTTGTACCTCAACATTCAGTTACCACCGTGGGCTTTATAGAAGATGAGAGCCAGTTTGCACTGTGGCTATTTTCTGCGTCATTATTCTGTATTAAACAGAGCGTATAGACACAACAGATGACATTTAAGCGTCAGATTCCTCATCAAAAGTAATAAGCTGATTCGGGCATGCTTCTGGAATGTGTTAGTTTCTACGACCCAGACAGTTATGACTTACTATCTCATGTATGTACGTTGTTATTTGGATGAGGTATGATGACTAGAACGCCATGATGGCATGTTGTTCATGCTTGATGTCCCGCAAGTACATTTTAGTGTTTGTGATCATGCACATTGCACTAGACAACTAATTCGTGGCGGTGGACCCCGGGCTCTACAGGCAGCTGACAAAAATCACTTTCTGTGTGATTTTGTTCAAATCGACAGTTTACACATAATTCAGCAATAAAAAGCTGCTTTCGATCTGGCGATGAAAGCATAAGAGAACGCCAGTAGCGTTTGGCATTCAAAGAAGGGCGGTCGAAAATTCGCAGGCTTTTTTTATTCACAAAAGAGCGTTACCAAACTATGAAAAACCTAAACTGGCATACGCTTGAAAATAGAAGTCAGTTATTTCACGAAAGCCAACTGACAACGTACGAGAAACAATATTAAGTGAACAGCCTCAGATCTACTTCAGTACCGTAAATGTCGTTCCTGTAAGGTCAATGAAAACAAGATTAGACTAACTGCTAACATTCGTACTGGGCTCCATACGCGATTATCCTAACATGTGGTACAATGCTAAGTACCATCTGCGATGCACTACACAGCTTGTTGCAGTGTACGCGTATCTATATGAATATGGTATGTGTTCTTTTGGACATGTCCTAAAGAACAGATACCATCAGTGACCATGCGGCGGTCTAGATTGAAATGATAATTGAATCAAAACCCTACGCTGTCGACAGGCGTTGATATACATCAATGGGGACAGTTGAAAATGTGTGCCCCGACCGGGACTCGAACCCGGGTTCTCCTGCTTACATGGCAGACGCTCTATCCATCTGAGCCACCGACGGCACAGAGGATTGTATGACTGCAGGAATTTATCCCTTGCACGCTCCCCGTGAGACCCACATTCCCAACTTAATGTCCACACACTCCATTCGTAGTGCCCCTGACCGTTACACTCATTATTCGCCGCAGACCATCGTACCGAGTCCCGTAAGAGTTCGGGCAATACGTGTGCATCCGCACAGAAGAAGAAGGTCAATGGCCGGTTAGCCTTAATTATATGAAGATGGTATCTGTTCTTTCGGACATGTCCGAAAGAACGGATACCATCTTCATATCCCGGCAGTACTCTCGGTGGCTCAGATGGATAGAGCGTCGGCCATGTAAGCAGGAGATCCCGGGTTCGAGTCCCTGTCGGAGTACACATTTTCAACTGTCCCCGTTGATGTACATCAACGTCTGTCGCCAGCGTATGGTCTTGATTTAATTATCATTTCACGCGTATGTACGTTGATGTAGTACATTTGAGAGTGTTCATTCATTGCAACGGAGAGCTGAAGCTTCCTGTCAGGCGGAAAGTGGACAAAAAAATTGGAAATTTGTGGTAAGGTCTTAAGAGACCAAACTGCTAGGGTCATCGGTCCCTAAGCTTACACACCATATATTATAACTTAAATGAACTTACGCTAAAGACGACACATTCATCCATGCCCTAGGGAGGACTTGAACCTCTGACGGGTGCGTGGAGCGGGGGGGGAGGGGGGGAGGAAGGGGGGGGGGGGGAGCCGGCGGACCGTGACAAGATGCCCCTGACCGCGTGGCTATACCGCGCGGCGAAAGTGGAGAGTTTGAATAATTTATGCTATGTATATTCTGTGCGATGTCGAACGGCATGGCTATTTTCCCTGGCGCCAGCGCTCTTGTTCTTGGATATGTGGCACTGGAGGCGGCAGAGCGCGTTTGTTGTTGGATGGAGCCCACGGGAAATACGGGCCCCCGCAACGAACGTGTAAAATCACACTAGTTAGCTATATCAAGATACATCACGAATGCTCAGCAACGTCCAGTGCAGAAATAAAATCAGTATGTAAATGAAGAAATACTCGCTAAAGTTTTTAAATTTTTTATGTGTTATCGAGACCTGGAGTTCATTCAAAGTGCAGTTTCGATGTACTAATAGTGACTTGCTCTTCACTGGAGACATTCACTGCAGCTCCTAAGACCTATAGAGTCACCTGCTGTGACGTATGTCACAGGGACCGTATACCTGGTTGGCCCCATTGCGGGAGATATGACCGCCGTAAGCGCTGCCATCGCGCAGTCAAGAGAGCCCATTGACGCCGTGGGCCAGTCTGCTGTACCGAGAGGGCGTGACAACTTCAACTTGAGCCAGCAGCGGAGGCCGCTGTAATTGGCGGTTAACACGTCATGGTTCACACTTGCTCGGCATCGGCGTGGCTAGTCGGAGCGGTCATTTCTTGAAGAGACACGAACAAGGCCGGTATGAAAGGAGCCAAGTCCAAACGGCCTGGCGGAGTCGGTGGACTGGTACTGGACGGGCAACGATCAGCGCAGAAGGCGGTCGTGTGGACAGCAAGCTCCGGCCACGCACACAGCACTGTAGTGGAAGTGGGGAACGGCTTCAGCAGATTGCGAGGAGCACAGTCAGAGTGCGTTCGGTGTTAATGTTGCTAACCTGCTTAGCTTGGTTTCAAGTCGAGTCACAATGTTTTGTACAACAGTGTCAAGATACATTGGGTGCTGCCAATTGTAATTCACTGCGCTATGGAAATTTGCGAGAGCTGTCTAATGCAGACAGAGCACGCAATAGTGAATGATATGTCGGTAAGCGGTTCTATTTATCAGTAAACACTACACACGCAACTGTACTAATCAAATAAGACTTTCTGTTACAACAACTGTTCTGTTCTCTAAACAGTTATCTTAAATTGTGCTCCAGTCTTGTTATTTTCGAACCAGTGGTTCACTTTAGTGTAGTAAAAATTATTATAGAGGCATATGTTACACGTTTTTCACATGAGTATTTTGATTGCTGATTATTTAAACCTAAGTATGGATAGTGGCTAGTGCTGTTAGTAGTTATACAGTAAGGAGTAGTTAGGGCATATTCTCAGGCATGAAGGGATCACCAGTTTAGTATTGGAGGGCAGCGTGGATGGTAAAAATCGTAGAGGGAGACCAAGAAATGAATACACTAAACAGATTCAGAAAGATGTAGGTTGCATTAGGTACTGGGAGATAAAGAACGTTGCACAGGGTAGACTACCATGGAGAGCTGCATCAAATTAGTCTCTGGACTGAAGACCACAACAACAACAACAACAGTGGCTGTATCACGTATTCTGTATCCTATATAAGTTGCTGAAATTTTGTTTTTGTGGGGATCCACAGCTTCTAAATGCTTAATAAAGGGAAACATGGTCCATAATAGACTGCAATGTAGGCAATGTTTGTTTAAGTATGCGATTACCCAATTTCGAATACTCGTCATTTTCAAGCATAATTACACGTAAAACGTTTATTACTCATGTGCTTGAAAACAAAAAGTCGTCAAAATTAGTTAATCGCACGATTTAAATAAAGATCGTCTGCATTACAAACTACTTCTACATTATTTACTACATAAGTTGACTATTTTCTAGCATAAAGACTCGCTAGTGACATAACTATTGTTAACTGTTATGAAGCTTTGGTTGCGCATTGCAGGACCCGGGTATTTATTCTGTACAGTTTATTGTTATTTCAAAGAGGATACTTTGTGATTTTGAGCCCTGCTAAGGTTTATTCTGATTTCAAAGAACTAATTGTTACGCCAAAGGAATTTATGTTTTGTATATTGATATTCTGCATGTTAAACAATTATCAAAACTGAGCCCACGTCTGCACAGCCACCAGCCCGAACACCACTCCAACTAAATCTCACGCACCAGTTTATATAGCGCAAAAACGAGTTCGTTAGTTAGTCAGTTAATTAGTTTCATGTTCCTCATATCATTTGCACGATAAATTGGAATGATGTATGTTCACACTGCAATTTGCTTTCCAATTATGGCGATATGTATGGTGTTTGTTTCCAAATTTTAATATGCTCTCTGAGAGACATTTTATATCACTGGGCAACTGATGAAAAGTCTTAATTGTGGCACTGTACGACCCTTTGTGTGCTAAAGATAACCTCAGTATGAAGTAATGAATATCATTTTTCCTTCTGGTATTATAATTATGTACCGGTACGTCACTGTTCCTTTTGAACTGCAGTGGATTATTTACGACGAACTTCATGAGTGAACAAATATACTGTCAAACAGTACCCAGAATGCTCAACTACTTAAACGGATGTCTACAAGATGATCGTCGATGAGCACCACATATCATTCTTACTGCGCCCCTCTGAACAACGAACGTTAGTTCAGTTGACTTACAGGTGTAATACTCTCGTAATGCTAAAATTAAGTAGAGGGTATTTCCAAAATATCCTTCTCATTTCGAGATGAATATATGTTCTGCATTTATGAAGATAGAAGCGTGGAGTGAACTGTAGATTGCGCACCGAATCTAGAAGTTTACATCGGCACCAGTTATAATTTATCGGGTCAGATGGTTATCAAATGGTTGAAATGGCTCTGAGCACTATGGGACCTAACTTCTGAGGTCATCAGTCCCCTAAAACGTAGAACTACTTAAACCTAAGTAACCTAAGGACATCACACACATCCATGCCCGAGGCAGAATTCGAACCTGCGACCGTAGCGGTCGTGCGGCTCCATACTGTAGCGCCTAGAACCGCTCGGCCACCCCGGTCGGCAGATGGTTATCAAATGGTGTTTACCTAGTGCAGATAACTCGCTCGCTTATTCATTAAGGAGTGTGCATTGTATCGAGATACCGATAATGCAGAATAACGAGGCGTTTTACCTTCACCATTTCAATAGGTATTACTGAGATCCATCTGCACGTAAGAGCACTTCTTAACAACGAGTTACCCCAATGATGAATCGGCCGTATGGAACTTGCATACCTTGCATTGCACCACAGGCCACCAAGATCGCCTGTCCTCATGATACAATAAGTGATATATTTTGTAGAGCTTAGTGTGAGACTCTGTCAGTGTGCCTCTCCCTCAACGTCGTCGGCTATACTACGATGCTGCACAGCAATATTACTGAAAGCGATGTCTCCCGATATGATCGCAGAAGTAAGGGACGGTTTTGACAATCGCGTGGATGTTTGTCGTGCGTTCGGTGGAGGATACGTTCATCTTTCAGTGAAAGGCAAATGAAAATTTTTGATCCTAAATACAATTTTAAAAAGTGTCTCAACGTTGTATGTGCGTGTACGTGCAGGTTTCTGTTGTTATTGTTGTGGTCTTTAGCAGCTCTCCGTGCTACTCTATCCTGCGCTTGGCTCTTCATCTCCAAGTAACTACTGCAACCTACATTCTTCTCAATCTGATTACTGTATTCACCTCTTGGTTTCCATCTGCGAATTTTACCACCCACACTTCCCTCCAATACCAAATTGGTGATCCCTTGATGCCTCAGAATGTGTCTATCAACCGATCCCTTGTTTTGCTCAAGTTGTGCCACAAATTTCTTATCTCCCCGATTCCATTCAGTACCTCCTCATTAGTTAGGTGATCTGCTCATCTAATCTTCAACATTCTTCTGTAGCACCACATTTCGAAAGTTTCTGTTCTCTTTTCGTCTAAACTTTTTATCGTCCTAGATTCACTTCCAAAGAAAGCTACACTCCGTACAAATACTTCCAGAAGAGACTTCCTGACACTTAAATCAATATTCGATGTTAGCGAACTCCTCTTCTCCAGGAAAGCTTTCCTGGCCATTGCCAGTCTACATTTTGTGTCCTCTCTTCTTCGGCCATCATCAGTTATTTAGCAGCCCAAATAGCAAAACTCACATACTACTTTCAGTGTATCGTTTCCTATCTAACTCACTGACCATCACCTGATTTAATTTGACTATATTCCGTTTTTCTTGTTTCACTTTAGTTGATGTTCATCTTGTATCGTCCTTTCAAGACCGTCTCCGTTCGATTCAACTGCTCTTCCAAGCGTTTTGCTGTCCCTGAGAGAATTACAATATCGTCGACAAACCTCAAAGTTTTTATGTCTTCTCCTTGTACGTTAATTCCTGCTCCAAATTTTTCTTTGTTTTACTTTACTGCCTGCTCAATTTACAGACTGAATAGCATCGGTAACAGTCTACAATCCTGTCTCACTTCCATCTCAGTTACTGCTTCTCTTACATGCCCCTCTACTCTGATTACTGCCATCTGGTTTCTGTACAAGCAGTAAACCTGCCATCTTCAGAATTCCAAACAGTATATTCCTGTCAAGATTAACAGAAGTTTCCTCTAAGTCTACAGACAAAATGGTTAAAATGGCTCTGAGCACTATGGGACTTAACATCTGAAGTCATCAGTCCCCTAGAACTTAGAACTACTTAAACCTAACCAACCTAAGGACATCACACACATCCATGCCCGAGGCAGGATTCGAACCTGCGACCGTAGCGGTCGCGCAGTTCCAGACTGAAGCGCCTAGAACCGATCGGCCACACAAGCCGGCTAAGTCTACAGATTTACGGTACACCGCTGCAAGAAGGAGGGTAAGTTCCTTCGCGTACTTTGTGTAAAATCGAATTGGTATCCCATCAGGTCCAGCGACCTTTCCTCCTTTGAGCGATTTTAATTGTTTTTCTATCTCTCTGTCATCTATTTCGATATTTACCGTTTTCTCATCTGTGCAACAATCTAGAGAAGGAACTACAGTGCAGTCTTCCTGCAAAGCTGTTTCACAGAGGAAGACTGCACTGTAATTCCTTCTCTAGATTGTCGCACAGATCACAAAATGGTAGATATCGACATATATGACAGAGGGATAGAAAAACACTTAAAATCGCTCAAAAGAGGAAAGACCGCTGGACCTGATGGGATACCAGTTCGATTGTACACAAAGTACGAGAAGGAACTTGCCCCCCTTCTTGCAGCAGTGTACCGTAAGTCTCTAGAAGAACGTAGCGTTCCAAAAGATTGGCAAAGGGCACAGATCATCCCCGTTTTCAAGAAGGGACGTCGAACAGATGTGCAGAACTATAGACCTATATCTCTAACGTCGATCAGTTGTAGAATTTTGGAATACTTATTATGTTCGAGCGTAACAACTTTTCTGGAGACTAGAAATCTACTCTGTAGGAGTCAGCATGGGTTTCGAAAAAGATGATCGTGTGAAACGCAGCTCGTGCTATTCGTCCAGGAGACTCAGAGGGCCATAGAGACGGGTTCCCATGTAGATGCCGTGTTTCTTGACTTCCGCAAGGCGTTCGATACAGTTCCCCACAGTCGTTTAATGAACAAAGTAAGAGCATATGGAGAATCAGACCAATTGTGTGATTGGATTGAGGAGTTCCTAGATAACAGGACGCAGCATGTCATTCTCAATGGAGAGAAGTCTTCCGAAGTAAGAGTGATTTCAGGTGTGCCGCAGGGGAGTGTCGTAGGACCGTTGCTATTCACAATATACATAAATGACCTTGTAGATGACATCGGAAGTTCACTGACGCTTTTTGCGGATGATGCTGTGGTATATTTAGAGGTTGTAACAATGGAAAATTGTACTGAAATGCAGGAGGATCTGCAGCGAATTAACGCATGGTGCAGGGAATGGTAATTGAATCTCAATGTAGACAAGTGTAATGTGCTGCGAATACATAGAAAGAAAGATCCCTTATCATTTAGTTACAATGTAGCAGGTCAGCAACTGGAAGCAGTTAATGCCATAAATTATCTGGGAGTACGCATTAGGAGTGATTTAAAATGGCATGATCATATAAAGGTGATCGTCGCTAAAGCAGATGCCAGATTGAGATTCATTGTAAGAATCCTAAGGAAATGCAATCCGAAAACAAAGGAAGTAGGTTACAGTACGTTTGTTCGCCCACTGCTTGAATACTGCTCAGCAGTGTGGGATGCGTACCAGATGGGGTTGATGGAAGAGATAGAGAAGATCCAACGGAGAGCAGCACGCTTCGTTACAGGATCATTTAGTAATCGCGAAAGCGTTACGGAGATGATAGATAAACTCCAGTGGAAGACTCTGCAAGAGAGTCGCTCAGTAGCTCGGTACGGGCTTTTGTTGAAGTTTCGAGAACATACGTTCACCGAGGAGTGAAGCAGTATATTGTTCCTTCCTACGTATATCTCGTAAAGAGACCATGAGGATAATATCAGAGAGATTAGTGCCCACATAGAGGCATACTGACAATCTTTCTTTCCACGAACAATACGAGACTGGAACAGAATGGAGAACCAATAGAGGTGCTCAAGGTACCCTCCGCCACACACCGTCAGGTGGCTTGCGGAGTATGGATGTAGATGTAGGTGAGAAATGCTATAAAAGTAGATCTGCCTGTACTTATCCTATCTTCTAAAAGATGTCGTAGGTCAGTATTGCCTCGCACGTTCACCGGCCGGTGTGGCAAAGCGGTTCTGTGCGCTTCAGTGTGGAACCGCGCGACCGCTACGTCGCAGGTTCGAATCCTGCCTCGGGCATCGATTTGTGTGATGTCCTTAGGTTAGTTAGGTTTAAGTAGTTCTAAGTTCTAGGGGACTGATGACATCAGATGTTAAGTCCCATAGTGATCAGAGCCATTTGAGCCTCGCGTGTTCCTACATCTCTCCGGAATTCATACTGGCCATCCCCGAGACCGGCTGCTACCAATTTTTCCATTATTCTGTATTTTGCAACCATTACTTATTAAATCGATAGTTCGGTAATATTCACACCTATCAGCACCCGCTTTCTTTGGGATTAGAATTTTTACGCACAAAATATAACCTATTGAATCCAATTGTGCTTTCGAAAATAAATACTGTGTAATCCTCTGTGTACACTAACATTTACTCCAAAGTTTCTGTCTTAGATCATGTAGAAGGTATAAGATTATGAAACGAGATAGACTCTCTCTATTAGGAGATCTATTCTGAAAGAAATTTCTTCCAAGTATTCATCTGCATTTAGGCGTTTTGCTTTGGACTCCATGTTTCAATAGGGTAATGTCACCAGAGAGGGATTCTTCTGACACCCAGTACTTTCCACAAGGACAGATTCTCATTAACAGTGTGACACACCTGTCTGAGACGATGTAGCGGTGGGCGAGTATACCTTTCGCTGACTTCCGCAGAGGGATTCCCCACAGGGAGAAGGTCGGGGGCGCCGGATTAACGGCGCGCTGCCCCTGAGGATGTGGCGGTCAGGGTGTATAACCTGCGGTGGGCGATAAGGCGCCGCTTGTGCCACGAGAGCAATCAATACCGCAAGGCCGGCGGCTGTAGGCGGCGAGGCGCGCCGCGGCGTGCATAGCTGGAGGCTGGAGGCTGGAGGCTGGGGCTGGAGGCTGGAGGCCGCCCTCAGATAACAGGTGTCCCGCCCGCCCACAATTATCTGATACCGAGTCCCCGGGGCCGGGCGGCGGCGCGTACACTTATCACTTCTGCTCTGCTGCGCGGACCACCCAGTTGCGTTTCTCCTGGCCGAACACCGTCCACTGGTATCCATCGGCTCTCCACAACCTTCTTTCTTGGACAGATAGCTTCAAATCCTTACACGTACTAAAATACTCTTCCTGAACTATACATACACTACTGGCCATTGATATTGCTACACGAAGAAGAAATGCAGATGATAATCCGGTATTCATTGGACAAATATATTATAGTTGAACTGACATGTGATTACATTTTCACGCAATTTGGGTGCATAGATCCTGAGAAATCAGTACCCAGAACAACCACCTCTAGCCATAATAACGGCCTTGATATGCCTGGGCATTGAGTCAAAAAGAGCTTGGATGGCGTGTACAGGTACAGCTGCCCATGCAGCTTCAACACGATACCACAGTTCATCAAGAGTAGTGGCTGGCATATTGTGACGAGCCAGTTGCTCGGCCACCATTGACCGGAAGTTTTCAAATGGTGA